>NW_024870502.1:169500-177890 GCF_013358625.1 Macadamia integrifolia
TTCCATAATTTGCAAAGAACCCCAAGAAGTTTCAACATTTTTAAAGAACCCCAAGAAGTTTTAAAAATTACAAAGAACCCCCAAAAGTTTTATAAATTGCAAGGAACCCCAGAATGTTTTATAAATTGCAAAGAACCCTAGAAAGTTTCCCAATTTACAGAGAGAGTCAGAAAGACTTCAAATTCTCTAAATGGCCCCCTTCTCAAGAACTATGAACTTTGAGGAGACTATGAAGAACTTCAAAGGAAAACTCAAAGAAAACCCGAGAAAATGTGAAAAACTTCGAATCTTCGAAGAAATTCAAAACCCATGTTCACCCACTCACAAATCATTCCAAACTCAGTAAACTCAGAACAGTGAGTGAACATGAGGAGGGGGGATCTTTTTATGGTTGAAAAATTTGTTCCCAAAAAAAAAAAAAAAAAAGATTCTAATTCCAAGGTGTAATTTAAAAGTTCTTACCACCAAAAAGAGAAATTCAAAATAAATCCTCATGGTAGGTAAAATTGGGATCACATGGCAAGCAAAATCTACTTGGTAGATGAAAACACATGAAATTCAAATTGGTAGATGAAAAGACAAAATTGGTGAGGTAGATGGAAATTACCACACAAAGATTCTAAATCGAGCATCAAAGTTCAAACCAAAAGACTCAAAAATCAAAATTCCAAATCAAAAAGCTAAAATCAAGATTCCAAATCAAGAGTTTAAAAATCAAGATTCCAAATCAAAGCCAAAAATTCAAAGAATGCCAAGAAACAAGATTCCAAATCAAATACCAACAATTCAAAGTTCAAAGATTCCAAATCAAGAGCTAAAAAGCAAAGAATCAAGATTCCAAATCAAAAGTCAAAATTCAAAGTTCAAGATCAAGAGCACAATTTTTAATCAAGGGCTCAAACCCAATGGCCCAAATTCATTGACTTAACCCCAGATGGCCCAATTTCATTGACCGGGGCCCAGGTGGCCCAATCTCATTGACTCGGCCCCAGGTGGCCCAATCTCATTGAACCGGCCCCAGGTGGCCCAATCTCATTGAACCGGGCCCAGGTGGCCCAATCTCATTGAACCGGGCCCAGGTGGCCCAATCTCATTGACCCTGCCCCAGGAGGCCCAATCCCATTGAATCGGCCCCAGGAGGCCCAATCTCTTTAAATCGGCTCTGAGTGACCCGATCCCATAGACCAAATGATGGATCAATCCCTAGGACTAGCGGATGGAAGTCTAGCCTAGGAAAAACATTTTTCATGTACTAACACCTTCTGCAGGGAGGGCTCAAATATCTGCAAATGATGGATCAATCCCTAGGACTGGAAGATGGAAGATCAGCCTAGGAAGAACATTTTTCAGATACTAAAATTTTATGCAGGGAGGGCTCAAGTCTCTACAAATGATAAATCAATCCCTAGGGCTGGCAGATGGAAGTCTAGCCTCGGAAGACCATTCTTCATGTACTAATATTTTCTACAAGGAGGGCTCAAATCTCTGCAAAATGTTAGTTCAACATCTTCTAACAGGATTGAAAGGGCTCAAATTTCTTTCCTGTCATCAGTGGCCCAAGTAAGTCCTCAACTTTAAAGTAGTTAAGAGATACCTATTGCATTTTCAACTCCATTATTAATGAGCAAGATGACAGTAGTACATGCTCTGGGTGACAAAATGTGGTAGTTCTTTTCTTTGCCCTTCAGTTGTTGGCACAGGCCTCGGCTAAAGAGGGGCATTCTATAGACACTCAATGTTGTCTCCCTCCTCCGATTATGATGACATACGGATGTTGGATGCGACTTTCATTTCCAATCGACAAAGATGATAACTTACTGAGGTAGCTATTCCCAAGAGTATTCCACACTCACCCAAAATTCTTTGAAGACCCGCACAAGAGAAAGGAAGGGTCTAATTATGACATTTCATATACAAAGGAATCTGGTCAAAGTGATTGCACAGACACATAGTACTTAGAATTATGATTCCAATGATATATGATACGTCAAAATCAGACCATCGGATCTCCTGTAATCATTCCTGAAAATCGCACTTCAAGTGCCCAAACCCTGCCCATGCGAGCACCCATGCCTTGCCTTGAGTGCCCAAACCCTGCCCATGCTAGCACCCATTCTAGCACCCATGCCTTGCCTTGAGTGCCCAAACCCCGCTCATGCAAGCACCCATGCCTTGCCTTGAGTGCCCAAACCCTGCCCATGTGAGCCCCCATGCCTTGCCTCGAGTGCCCAAACCATGTGTGCAAATGGCCAAGCCCCGCAGCACACAACCAAGCCTCGTGTGCACATGGCTAAGCCCCACTTGCACACAACCAAGCCCCGCATGCACCCGACCAAGCCCCGAGTGCACATGGCCAAGCCCCACGTGCAATTGACCGAGCCATATGTATACTCAACCAAGCCCCGCGTGTACCCGACCAAGTCCTGTGCATTCCCAATCGGGTTTCCACACCCATGCCGAAGCCCAAACACCCATACAGTAGCCTAGCACCACTGCTGGAGCTCCTGCAGCCTTGCTGGAGCCCCAACGACCCTGCTGGACCTCCAGCACCCCTGCCGAAACTTTAGCACCTCTGTTGAAACCTCTGCCGCTCCTATTGACGATTGGAATCCCCCTTCGGGCAGTTGGATCAGAGAAGGAATTCCCTCTTCACCCCCTATGTACCCTATACTACCCCACTAGCGTACCCTACATTGTAGCCTCCTATTGGACCAAAAAGGAATCTTTTTACCTTATTGGTCCCAAAAATTTATATTTCACCCCATTGGCTATTTTTTATTAACCTTCACCCCATTGGTCCAAAATTTCTTACTTTCATCCCATTGGTTCAGAAAAATTACATTTTACTACTATTGGTTAAGAAATTTTCTCTCTCCTCCCTATTGGTCTGAAAATTCTATAAATACCCCCTCCTTTGGATTTTACACACCAAAAATATACCAACATTACCCCACAACACACCATAATAGTGAAGCTTTGCCCTCCCTCCTCCCCTTTCCCCCCTTGATGTTTTCCAAGTCTACGGAGAGATCTTTATAAGATCTGAAGTTTTCTTCAGATCTTCGAAGTGCTCTTCAGGCCTCCAGGAGTCTTTAATCCTTTGCTTTCTTTAAGTGAGATTTTTATGAAAAGTTCCCTCCTAGGCCTCTGATGGCCTATCCCCATCGAAAGCTCTGTTCGAGTGCCACCTCAGCCTAGCCCTCCGATAGCCTATCTCTAGCGGAAGCTCTGTTAGAGTGCCATCTTAGCCAAAATCAAGAGATAGCCTTCCCTAGCTGAAGCTCTGTCTGAACCCAAATCTGAAAGTAACCGTTCCTAGCTGAAACTCTGCCTGAATATCACCAGAGTCAATATCTCTTGAGAAAGGAAGTTGGAGGTCAAGACCATCTTCCCCTTAATCGGGAGAATCCACAAGAAAGCTCGTACCAGCATCAACCAGGGGTTCCACCCCTCTTGACCCGACATAGGGGTCAAGCTCAGGTATAATTTCTCAATAGAATTAGCATAATGTAGACTTTATATTAACCTTGTTTTAGTGTACATAGTCATTTAAATGCAGTCAATGTAAATATGTATGATAACTTAGCCATGCATGCGGAATAGGAATAATTATGGAAAATGTTCGTTCTTAAGCATCTAGTAGGAAGACCGATTGAACCAGGCAGATTGGGTGCCTAACACCTTCCCAACTCTAGCCTGATTCTCAGTATCCCTGTCTTCCTGATACAGGTAGTTTGTCCCTGCATACACTTTTTCTCTTCTCATTAGCTTAACTAGGGTTTTGAAAAATATTTAACTCATCTTAGATTAGCTTAAGGTAAACATAATTAGTGCAATTAGGTTTCATAATTAATTTAATTAAACTTTATGTTTAGTTTAATCCTCCTATACTAGATTAGGTAGATTAGTAAAAATGCATTCATTTAATGTAATTAATCCATTTCATTTTTTTTATAAATTAATTAGGTCTCATTTAATTTATAAATCTTTTTACCTATTAGATTTATAGATTAATTAGGAATGCAATAATTCATTTCACAAATTATTAGGGACTATGATTAACCATTTTAATTAATTCAATATAGGATTTCATAAATTCATTAATCATCCATCTAGGTTAGGCTCAATTAATCGAGTTAGTTCAATTTAGGGTTTCACAAATTGCTCAACTAATCCTAGGTCTAGGCTTATTTAATTAGCTTAATCTAAAACTCATAATACATTAATTAAATCATTTAGGGTTTTTAATTTTTAATTAGCGTAGTCATTTCATTATTTGCATCATAACCTAGCTAGCATAATTTAGACACTTGGATTAGGGTTTTCACATGTCATACTTAGATACTTAGTTTAGGGTTTTCAGTGACCTAGATTTAGGACTAGTTATTAGGGTACAAACAAATTTTGGTCAAACAAAAAGAGACTGGCCTTAGGGCCTGGCAAACTGGGTGCCTAACACCTTCCTAGTCTGTCATGTGACACTTGTCCAGAATCTTGGTGCAAACCAGCCTTATCCGTCAGAGTCATTAGTCTCTCTCCCTTGATTGGGGGAGACATTTATGGGTCCTAGACCCTTTCTAGGTGGCGACTCCCTTTTACCCATAACGTGTGTCCCCCCTTTGGCATTTGATGACTAGGGGATACTATCCCATCTCATTAGGGTCAAACCCTAGCGTGTGTACCCAAGAGCTACGCGCTATATCGCGATCCCGGCGGAGGTCCATGATACCTATAGTGGCAACTCTGCTAGGGATGTCAGACTCTTGATTGACCATTGTTTGTATAGCTTTGTTTGTACCTTATTGTTTGTATATTGACATGTTATTTTTCACTTTTCATCACTTGCATACACTTCTTGCATTGAGCACAGCATGCCTTACCCTTATTCATCCCCATGGTGTAGCTGCCAGGGTCCCTCACATATGTTTGGGCCGCCCCCAGTTACATCACACCCCTTGATGCCATGCCATTTAGGTCTGGAATACGAAACTTATCGGCGAGGGTGTTACCTTGCGTGCTTGAGGGAGATCACACACATTTAGGTGTGCCCAAAGAGACGCTATTGGTTGACACTCTGAGATCGATCTGCTCAAGCTATTCCCCTATTGGTATATCAAAGGGACCACGTGCCTCTGATTCATTCCATGTATATGGGTGATAGGTATATCGGTCTTGTCAAGGTAGTCTTGGCAGTCCTAAACCTAACCAACATGCATCATATACTTGGACATAGAACCAATGACTAGGATCAACACAACTAATGTAATATTGTTTTTGGTTCATGTTGGAAGCCCTTGTAGTCATTTTTACTCGTCTCAATCTACCATTCACCAACAGAAGGATTGGATTTATCATTAACATTAAAGGTGCTAGTGTTTATAACTACACCAGTTGTTGATTCTTACAACTGCATCGAATGATTGGTACCGTGGCTATATCCTAACACCACCAGTCCGATGTGGTATAGGTCTCAACCTGGTAAAGGTTTCACACATGCTATCTCGATGTTAATAGTGGACCCAAATTCTTCCACCATGGTTTTCGGTGATTGATTCGATGTAGATCCGCCTATAGAAGTTCTTACACGAACCACCTTGTTTGATCTATCAATTGAGAGTCTCTTCAACTTAGGGGCACTTCCTTTCAGTTTACCACTAAGTTGATACCACTCTCAATTGACCTAACCCTTGTTTGGTAGAGTTGTCCTTGTTTGTGCATGCTTTGACCCTAGTTGTGCTCACGTAGGATAATGTACTTGTTACCATCTCATTCTTTCTTTTGTCCATTTTCTGATACCAATAAGGAGTGTAATCCGAAGTTTCACTTTCTCATTATATTCTACCCAGTTGAGGCACCATTTCACGTCAGGAAGGCCATTCCCTACCCTTGTGGGTAAGAGGTCCTAATTCAATTAGACTAGTGAGGCTTTCACCAGAACCCTCATTAGAAATGTTTCTCGTTTCCCCAGAAGGTGTAAATACCATGAGTCAAGATAACATTTCATCAGCAAATATTGACCCCATGGAGGCTCGTGTCACTAAGATTGAGGAGATGTTAGCAAACTTAACTACGATGATGCAAGCTCAAGCTGGTGTTGCTCAATCGGCAGAAGTTCAGGACCAACGGAGTCGTCTCCATAGTCCTAGGGTTGTTCCTCACCCCAATGTGTTAGGTGTTGAGGATGATGTTGTGATTAACAATAGACCTGCTATAGGAAAGTCTGAAAGTCTTGAGAACCAAGAGTTGAAGGATAAAGTTAGTCGCCTTGAACACTTGATCAAGAACCTTAATGGTGTTGAAGATCAAATCATTGATATAGAAGGGTTGTGTTTCTTTCCTCATGTTGGGTTGCCATAAAAATTTAAATGGACCTCTGAAAAGTTTGATGGTAGGGGTGATCCCCGTACTCACTTAAGATCTTTTATTGGCCAATTGAGGGGAGGCCAAGGCTTCACGGATGAGCAACTGGGGTAGGCCTTCCAATTTTCACTAACTGATGCTGCTCACCATTGGCTAATGGCCCTAGATTCTTCCTTAACCCGCACTTGAGATGATATGATGAAGGCGTTTAATGCTCAATACTCGTATAATACAGAGATAGAGTTGACCAGGAGAGAGTTAGAAATAACAAAGTAAGCAGCAGGTGAAGGGTTCACTAGCTATTTGAAAAGGTTTTGTGACAAAGCGGCTCAGATGTGGGATAGGCCAAATGAGAGAGAGCAAGTGGGAATGATAGTGAGAGGATTGCGAGACCCATATCAAAAGTTTTTTTTTGCTCTCCCCATCCTCAACTTTGATGGTTTGATAGTCGCGGCATAACAGGTTGAGGATACCATCTTCTAAGAGGAACTCCCCAAAATGGATCGGTTTGCAACTGAGTCCAGTAGTAGCAGAAGACCTCCACAATAGAAAAGCTCAGGAGTCAATGCCACAATGTCTACTCTCCCTTCTGCGGCACCAACATTGTCCACAATGGTAGCTCCGTTCACACTAGAGCAAGGGACAACTCCTCCCAGTCGACCTAAGTGGCAGTTCGCCAATTTGGGTGCACCCCTGAGTTCAGTTTTTAGCACATTAGCGAAGGCCGGACTGATTTCTATGGTTCAACCAAGGCCTATTCCCAAGCCAAAGCCACGTTGGTATAATCTAGACCTATTCTGCCACTATCATTGCCAAGAAGGACATACCACAGATAACTATTTCAATTTGAAACATGCTATACAAGACCTTTATGATGCCAAAAAGTTTGAGCTCCGACCTAAACAGCCTAATGTAACCACAAATCCTCTTCCAAATCACCAATCAATCAATGCTCTTAGTGAGGATTTGAAAGAATTTGACCCCACCATCTTCATTAGGCATCTTTCTATCCAGAGCGAGGGGCATGTTCATGTGGTGAAATCAGACGCAAAGTGCAAAAAGGTCAAGACAGTTGAAGGAGAGTTCATGAAGTATCAATCAGAAGCATCTGAGATTCTTGAGATGGTGTCCTATTTCAAGAACCTGAATGGTCAATTCATCAAGGAAGTGCATGACTCTTCATACTTGGGTTTTCAGAACTGTGGCTCAATGAAATATCAGGAAAGGAGTTACCAGGTTTTGAGATCTTCTTTAACTGCGTGGTTGATCAGGCAGAGTCTTAAGCAGCCTAGTAGGCCCATCTGGGGCATCAAGGAGGATTTATGGATAATAGTAAGCTCTTTGGTACAGAAGTTCTGATGATTATAGAAGACAAAAAGGGGTTGGTCATGTCTGGGTTCAAGTCCTTCGGTGTTGTAGGTAGTCAGTCATGTTGTTAGGTATTTCCAGCTTTTTCCCTTTCGGTTTCATGTGAGAAGTTTTTTCTTTTTAATTTTGATGTTGTGTCAATCCAATCAAGTTTCCACATGGTGTAATCGTTTCAGTTTTTAATGAAATAGTTTATTTTGAGTATTTTGTTTGTTCTCCCCCCCATTTCCATCTCTTGATGATGAATCTTGCAGTGATCTTTCGCCTATTTTCTTCCAAAAGAAAAAAGGGGAGCCCATCAGTCATCCGTCATTTGTTTTGGTGACAGAGCCTTGGTAATAAAGGGTCTTGAGCTCTCCACACATTTAATCCCCTTCCAACGAGTAAGGAGCTTAAAGAGAATTTTTCACATCATTAAGCGTATTAAGGGAGGCCATCCTTGGCCGCTAGTTATCCAAAAAAAAATCCTGAGAAGTTAAAATCCACTAGTTACCCTTTTTGGGCCTAAGTCTACCCTTTGGAAAGCCCATTACGGCCTACCCATAGCCCATTACCAAGGTACCCTTCACATATTTAATCCTACTAGCCTCTGGGGTCTGATTAGAAGACATTTTTTGTACCAGAGCCTGATATTGCCAATGGTGGGGAAAAGCGCTTTTCCA
>NW_024870502.1:177910-308908 GCF_013358625.1 Macadamia integrifolia
ATTGCCATTTAAAAAAAAAAAAGAGGAAAAGAAAGGAGAAAAGCTCTAATCCAAAATCAATCTAATACCATAGGCAGGGGCAAGAGAGAAAATTGCTCACAAAAATTGAAGAAAAAGAAAGAAGGCAATAAAGGCGAAAATTACAAGATTCTAGTTAGACCCTGGGGGCATATTTGAGCTTTTACCCTCATTTGGAACCAAGTCCTAAGCCCCATTATAACCCAGCAAGTCCTCCTAGGCTAAATGTGGTGATATTTTCTCCGATAACTTCGAGCTCACCCAATTATGATGGAACTTAATTATTAAGGCTTTACAACCAATACATCATCCGCGATAGGAACTACGTCCGACCTGATTCTTGATTTACTCAAGATACGTAGGCAGCTTGAGAAGTCAATTTCAAGCTCGGTCCATCACCTCAATCATCATATTACCTTGTTTTGTTTGGACTTCATATGAATGTCCTTTCTTGGCTTCCTATTTTGAAGGCGATTTGATCGTTGCTACTTTTATCATCAGGAGATGGGCTGCTTAGACTCGAGCTCTTTCTCCCATCTCTTATTCCGACAGATTCCCAAGAGTTTCACCACTTAGTCCTTTCTTCTAAGCCTCCTTGGTTGGCGTGATTTCTCTAGTGAGCTCATCATTCCATATAATAGCTCCCAACTCTACAGTTGGTAGAACCATTGGCTCTGCATCCTTTTCATATTGTTTGATTGTCTTACTACTTGTTTCTTAGAGCTTGTGCCACAGACATGATGTTTTGGGTATTTTAAGGAGCCACCCCTCAAGTCTTGAGAAGCAGCTAAGGAAGTTACTACAATCCCCGCTCATAAAATGCGGGCAACATCAGAAAGGTGCACTCACAGGAAAAAGAACAGATTAACATGTTGTGGATGTTTACCATGAGATAAAGATTTGGTCGAAGCAACCGAAAGCCATTACAATTGAAGACATCGGACTATATTGCCATAAGTTGCAGATACATGCAAGTAATGCATATTCAGGCTAGATTTATTTGAGTTTAGGCCGAGCAAATTAGAGATGTCACAGTTTAGGCCGAGCAAATTAGAGATGTCACAGTCTGGGGCAACACTCATTGATGGGTTACCTCCCTTGTTTTAGCTTCGTTCTCATGGTGAAATTTGTTTCGGTAAAATCCTTCTTTGTCATTTTCCAATGTAAACACTTCTCACTCCTTTTTATAGTAGTGGTCATTTACACTCTTACGTGAGCACAGTGTTAGGATTTGCATGACTAATCCTTTGTCTAACCAATCAGGTTGATGTTTGTTTAAATTTAATTGCAATATCATTACATCTCATGATTAAAATGTTGAACATTTAAGATTTTTAGGTATTTAACCTCAAATGCATCAGCTCATGAGGATTGGTAGCAATGGTTCTTTACACCATGGCCAAATCTATTTTAAGTCTAGTTATTTATGCTGAGGATTGGGCATGACGGTTATTTACACCAATGTTAGCTTCAGTTCAAGTCCAGTTGTTTAAACCGAAGATTGGTTCAAATGGTTCTTTACACCATTGCCAATTCCATTTCATGTTCGGTTATTTACACCGAAGATTGGGCCTGGCAGTTATTTACACCAATGTCAGCACCATTTCAAGTCCGGTTATTTACACCAAAGATTGGTTCAGATGGTTCTTTACACCATTGCCGATTCCATTTCAAGTCCGATTATTTACACCAAAGACTGGGCCTGACGGTTATTTAAGCCAATGTCAACTTTAGTTCAAGTCCGGTTGTTTAAACCGAAGATTGGTTCGGATGGTTCTTTACACCATTGCCAATTCCATTTCAATGTCCGGTTATTTACACCGAAGATTGGGCCTGAGGGTTATTTACGCCATTGTCAGCTTCAGTTCAAGACCGATTGTTTAAACCAAAGATTGGTTCGGATGGTTCTTTACACCATTGCCAATTCCATTTCAAGTCTAGTTATTTATACTACAAAGTGGGCCTGATGGTTATTTACACCAATGTCAGCTCCATTTCAAGTCTGGTTATTTACACCAAAGATTGGGTCTGACGGTTATTTACACTAATGTCAGTCTCACCTCATAGTCCGGTTATTTAAGCCGAAGATTGGATCTGACGGTTATTTATACCAATATCACCTCCATTTAAGTCTGGTTATTTTTGAACTGAAGATCGGGTCTGGCAGTTATTTATACCAATGCCATTTCTATCTTAAGTCCGGCTGTTGAGATTGAAAATTGTGTCTGGTGGTTACTTACACCTAGGTCAAACCTAGTTTCTCTTGTGTTTGACCATTCATTTACACCATTGTCTCATATTTGAACTTATGGTCTGCTTGGTTCTTTATACCAATGACAGTTGATTGCATCTACACTTCTTTTATCATACTTGCATTCATAGTCTACTTGGTTCTTTATACCAATATTGGCTAATTACGTTTACAGCATTTTTCCATACTTACATTCACAATCCGTTTAGTTATTTACACCTAACGGTCGATTGTATTTACACTCTTTTCCATACTCGCATTCAAGTCTACTTGGTTCTTTATACCAATGTTGGCTAATTGCATTTACACCTTTGTCTCATTTTTACATTCATGGTGTGTTTGGTTATTTATACCTGACAGCCAATTGCATTTGTACTCTTTCATACCTGCATTCATTGTCTACTTGGTTCTTTACACTAAGAATGACTTATTGTATGTGTATCCTTAGTCTAGGTTTTACCTGCATATTAACCAACTACAGTAGGTTTTATATCATGGTAGCACCCACACACTACTTGATTTCGCATGTGTTATCGATCGACATTTCCTATCTTTGGTCTTATCTCTTGTGTTTGCATTTGCATTTGCACCTCCTCCATCCTTAAGCCAGATGTCAGTAGTACATTGCTCCTAGTGACAAAATGGTGTGTTCTTTTCTTTGCTTTTCGACTGTTACATAGGTCTCGGTCAAAGAGGGGCAATCTGTAGACACCGAATTTTGTCACCCCCCCAGCAATGATGACAATATGAAGAATTACATGTTAGACATTTTAGACTTGGAGAATTTTCAAGCTTAAAGTAGAAAATGACCATTTTTCCTATAAACTTTCAGAAGAAAATTTTTTCAAAAATTAGAATTTGATATTATGGATTATTGTTGTTTGTCCCCTCCAGTCCGACATTACACTTTGATGTGAGAACTATGCGAATCGACGCCCGATTCTCTCTTTCATGATCTAATTCGGGTACCTACTTTATGCATATTTTTGTAAAGGTTCTTGGTTGAGACCACAATCGTATCTCACATCATTGGATAGTGCTCGGATTGAGCTTTCTAACGACATATTACACGTCGAATTCTGACTAACGGTTTAAAAGATATGACCCCTGGAAGTTAACTCCAAAGTTTGATATCAGATTCCATTCCGAGCAACCAAGGAGTGCCACATGGCGCCCAAACCCCTTTGTCCAAAAGCAAGCATTTTTGGACAATTCCCTCTAGTGTTTTAGTCCCACATTGGAAATAAGAGAGAATTGTCTCAAGCCCCAAGGCTATAAGTACAGCCCTTCCTCTCTTCCAAAAGGGGGAGGAGAAAAATTGAGAATTTGGGAGAGAGGATGGCCCCATCAAGGTTTTGGCTAACTTCTTCCCTCTAAAATCAAATATTCTCCAAGTCTAAAAGTTTAACATATTAATCCTTCCTTGAGCCGGGAGATCTAGTCCTGTTCGGTTCGATTTGGGGCTTGAAGCACAAGGGTTATCTCCCCTTATTTCTTGATTAAAGCCTGGTTTAAGGTATTTTTCTTCTCCAAATTGCAATTTAGAACTAGTTTATCTGATTTAAGAGATTAGGTTCTAATTTATTAATAATTAGTTCATTTAGATTAATTAGGTTTAGTTAATTTCAATTTGGTTGACTGTGGTTTATTAGATATAAATTGGCATATTCCGATTCAATTGGGTGTATTTAGGTTTAATTGGTTCATTAGATTAATTAGCTTTAATTTGGCTTAGTATGGTTTATTAAATGTGAATTAGTTAATTCTGGTTTAATTGGGTTTATTTTGTTTTAATTGGGTTCAACATAGTTTGATTTGGGTCATTGGGTCCAATTCATTGTTTTTGCTAATTCGGTTTTTCTCATTTTAATTTTTTTTTTCCTTTATCTTTTTATTATATTTTGCTTCAATTAATCGGTTTTACTTGTGTCTTAATATACTCACTTAATAAGTAGGTTTGATTTGATTTATTTTTGCCTTTTTTTTTCTTTAGACATGAACCCTTAGATTAGGATCTCAAGCCCTAATCCCTTCTCCTTCTCTTCTTCTTCTTCTTCTCTTCTTATCTTTTCTTCCCTGCTCCAATAGCCACCTCCGGTGATGCCGTCTATGACTTCGAATTTATAATGCTTATGAAGACACAATAAAGCTTTCTATCTTCCTACTGAAGTTGCCAAGGCAACAGTTGCTCGTTTGATGCCAGGGAGCTTTAACAAAATACCTTCAATAGAATTTACACAAGTTACACATGTCATACCTCCTATCCTGAACTGCCCCAACAAGGTTTTCTGAGCTTTTGTTCCAAATGCCTTGGAATCTGGTAAAATCTCAGTATCAAAACCTGCATCTTCAATTGCAATCCTGATATCTTCATCCTTAACCAGCTTGGGATCAAACACAACATCCTCCTTGTTCTGAAGCAACGCAATAGACGCACTTACAACCCCACGTATTCCAACAAGGGCTGCCTCCACAGAATTGGAGCACGTAGCACAATTCATACCCAATACACTAACCTGAATTCTCCTCATACCCTCTTCCTCATATCCCTTATTATCCCTCTCCTCTCTTTCTTAAGAATCCAAAAGCCCCATCTCTTCAAGGTCGTCAGAATCATCCATCAGAACAAACACCCCCAGTGCTCTGCCGGCACCAGAGACCGACGTGAGCTGAAGGTCTCTCATACTCGATGCCATTAGAGGGCCAAGGAAAGACCAGTATGATCCTACTGTCACTAGTAAGGATGATATAGTTAATGCAATAGAAGATACTGGTTTTGATGGTGCAGTTGTACAGAGTGGTGAACAGGATAAGATTTTCTTGGTGGTAGCTAGGTTGTTCACTGAATTTGATCTACAACTTTTAGATGGCATCCTTGGGGACTTGAAAGGGGTGAGGCAATATAATTTCAACAAGATTCAGTCCAAACTAGAAGTTCTCTTTGATCCTGAACTCATAGGTTCCAGATCTATAGTTGATATGATTGAAGGAGGAAGCAATGGAAAATTTAAAGTCAATGTCCAGAGCCCCTATTCGGGAATGACTTTAAACCATACAGCAGAATCTTCAAATATGTTCAAGATTTTCATATCTAGCCTGATTCTCAGTATCCCTATCTTCCTGATACGGGTAGTTTGTCCCCGCATACACCTTTTCTCTTCTCACTAGCTTAACTAGGGTTTTGAAAAATGTTTAACTCATCTTAGATTAGCTTAAGATAAACATAATTAGTGCAATTATGTTTCATAATTAATTTAATTAAACTTTATGTTTAGTTTAATGCTCCTATACTAGATTAGGTAGATTAGTAAAAATGCATTCATTAAATGTAATTAATCTATTTCATTTTTTTTTATAAATTAATTAGATCTCATTTAATTTATAAATCTTTTTACCTATTAGATTAATAGATTAATTAGGATTGAAATAATTCATTTTACAAATTATTAGGGATTATGATTAATCATTTTAATTAATTCAATTTAGGATTTCAAAAATTCATTAATCATCTATCTAGGTTAGGCTCAATTAATCGAGTTAGTTCAATTTAGGGTTTCAAAAATTGCTCAATTAATCCTAGGTCTAGGCTTATTTAATTAGCTTAATCTAAAACTCATAATACATTAATTAAATCATTTAGGGTTTTAAATTTTTAATTAGCGTAATCATTTCATCATTTGCATCATAACCTAGCTAGCATAATTTAGACACTTGGGTTAGGGTTTTCACATGTCATACTTAGATACTTAGTTTAGGGTTTTCAGTGACCTAGATTTAGGACTAATTAGTAGGGTACAAACAAATTTTGGTCAAACAAAAAGAGACCGGCCTTAGGGCGGGGCAAACTGGGTGCCTAACACCTTCCCAGTCTGTCACTTGACACTTGTCTAGAATCTTGGTGCAAACCAGCCTTATCCATCAGAGTCATTATTCTCTCTCCCTTGATTGGGGGAGACATTTATGGGTCCTAGACCCTTTCTAGGTGGCGACTCCCTTTTATCCATAACGTGTGTCCCCCCCTTTGGCATTTGATGGCCAGGGGATACTATCCCATCTCATTAGGGTCGAACCCTAGTTGTGTACCCGCGACACGCACTATATCGCTATCCCGGTGGAGGTCCATGATACCTACAACACGATGAGCTCAAATTTCTCAATGAAAGACGTATAAAGGCCATGGATAATCTAAAGAAGCATCAACTAAGAATGGCAAGGACCTCCAACAAGAATGTGAAGCCCCGCCACATAGAAGAAGGTGAGCTTGTTCTTCAAGAACAAAGATGTTACACCCTTGCCCTGACTTGGTCTAATTTGAACTGTTCTGGTAGGTCTCAGAAAGGAGATCAAAAGCATGGCCAGGTTTTAGCTCATGGCTACCCATTGTCGAAGGGGGAGAGATGACCCCAAGTGTTCGTGCATCATGTTCCAGTCTAACTGGGGGGTTCGTACCTCCCGATCCTAGATAGTGACCCAACTCTTCACACATAAATCCTGGCACATACCGAAGTTACCGAAATACCACAAGCACGATCGAGGGTAACCACCTATGTAAGACCAGCTGTAGGACAACAAGCAGTCAACATAGCACCATCGAAAATAAGCCATCGGATCCACTGGATTAGAATTCGATAGGCTATTTCTGGTGAGTCTAACAAGCTATTGTCAAGGTTTCGATGCCCGTGGGTCCTGTCACTCGCATTGTAGACCGTCTCGGATGATCCCAAATCATCCTTCACACTTTCCCCATGATGTGAACACCTTTCTGACCTAAGTGGTCGGGTTCTTGGGCTTCAAAAGTTATATTAACCCGATCAGTCCGAATAGGGTACAACCAAACGGACCATAAGGTCCACTTTAACTCAGAAGTTAGAAATGAGGAATTAATTTCATCATTTCTTCTTTGCCCAAAACATAAGAGAGGAGAGGAAGAAAGAAAAGAGCTAGAAGAAGAAGAAGAAGGGGGAAGGGTTTACCTTGGTGTCGACTATCACCTAGTTGCCAAAATCACTGCCAGAGGTATGTACAACCTCCCATACAACTCTCTCTCTCTTCATTTTAACCTATATTAAGCTAGGTTTGGATGGAATCTTAGTGTACAAACCATGTGAAGGTTATGAAATGTTTATTCTACCCTCCCAATGTTGTTGTCGAGCTCGAACCTAGCCCAGTGAGCTCCGGTAACAAGTATTACCAAAGGACCAACTAGGGTTTCGATTGTTCGATCAATGTATCTCCTAAATGGCTCAGTGGAATTGAGATTTTATTTTTTAGAATGATGCTAGGAACATTCCTTAAAAACTCCATGGAACAAGTCTCGGCGATCGGGCCTGAGTCAGAAAGCCCCAAAATGGTTGGACACTTCTGTACCACCACCGGAAGCAAGCCACCAAATCCACTAGACCTGCTTCTAGTGGGTTATTTCCGATGAACCACAAAGGCTTGTGAGCTCTCTGTCACCACCAATGAAAACAACCCTGATATTTTTGGTTGAAATACCCTATTTCCGGTGACATTATTGTCACTGGGAAACCTTGTCTGCACCTTTTGGGGGTGACTCAAGTGGGCCTCTCCCGATCTTTTCAACAAGTACTGATGTACGATTGCCCTTGTGACTAGGACAGTGATGTGCATGAGCCCTGAGACCAAAACTGAGTGGATTGATCGGTAGCCTTATTTGAACCCTAACACAAGCAGAGATCAACAAGGTGAGGGATAGTTGCTTTATTTTTTAATTATTTTATTATTATAGAATTGCTCACATGTGTAGGATTATACATGATTATTAAATGTTCAAATGAAGATGTTCTATCACATGTTTCATTTTATAATTATGATATGAATGGTAATGGAGATGTATGGAGGGATCCGGTGTGGCCGAGGTGGTACTGATACTATGATCACCATGTGTTTGGTTGTATGTATGAGATAGAATCCAGCATGGCCTAGGTGGTACCGGTGCCGTGATTGCCGTATGTGTGTTGCATTCATGCATTGATTATGTGTATTAGACTTAGTTGTAGTCATGGGTTACACTTTGTGGCCGAGGTCTTACCAGTATCATGTACCCCAGGACTGCATTTGGAAATGGATACGCTTCGTGGCCGACGATTGGTACCGGTGTTGCATAGTCCATACTCAGAAATGGTCTCGGGTTTCACTTTGTGGCTGATGTGTTACCAGTATCCTGTGCCCAGGATTGTATTTGGAGATGGATTACACTTTGTGGCCGAAGTCTTGTCGGTATCGTGTAATTCATACTAACTGTATCATTATGAAGGCATATAGCATATATGTGGTTAAGTATCACTCCCTATGCTATGAACCCTTGCCAACAGGGTTAAAGGTGTTGGATAACCCATTATGGTATGTTCGATGTGCCTTTCCAGAATACCACACATGCGGTACGATGTGATTGTTGCTAGAGGCAGGAACTTGTCAGGCGAGGCCGATGATTGGTACTGGTGCCATGATAGCCAAGAAGGGTTTATCAGGGGTTTGTTGGGTGACCCATTGATGCATACGAGGATCGGTAGGCTTCTATTCATGGCTAGGGTTTGTATCCCTACGTAGTCGGTGATGGTTCCGAGATGAGGAATACAACCTAATGTGCAGTAATAGCATTTACCAGACTTAGTTGTATTGTTAGGGGAATAATAAAATAAATGAATTGCATCACGAGCATCATGGACTATGCGTTTAATTTCTATTATCATGCATCATAAATTATTACTACGATTGTTTGCTTAGATGTGCTTGACCCCACCCATCACTGAGCGAGTTGAAAAGCTCACCCCATGTATACACACTTTTTAGATGATGATGCAGGTACGGTTGTGCCCATGGCTAGTGATTCTCTATCCTCCAGACCTGAGTATGGAGTGAACGACTGGTGGATGTTGGATGTTAAGGAGCATAGCCAAGACTGTGCTTGTGACTTCTGTGCATACGCGGCGCCATGAGGTGTTCGGCGTATTTTTTATTATTGTGATACAGGTCTATGGATAGTATGTTTTTAAACTTGATATGTATATGTCTTGAAGGATTGCAACAGGATAAGTCAGTTATGAATATTATGTTTATCATTAGATAATTTCCTCATTTTATTGATGATTATGCTACTATACTCTGATTCCGCTACTTTTGGTCGGTTAGTGATGTGAGATTGTGAAATATTAAAGTACTGCTATCACAGATCCTGGTAGGTTTGTAAGACAGATACATGTTTTACTCACACCACCGATATTTCTAATGGTAAGTTGGGTCTACTGGATGTGGGGTGTGACAAAATAGCCTTAATTTATAACCCAAGAGGAAAATTAAGGCTCAACTGGAGTGGCCTATTCACTGTCAAAGAAATTTTACCAGGAAAGGCTATAAAACTCGTAGACCACAACGGTGAAGAAATACCCGAACTGGTCAACATGGATCAACTCAAGAGATATTATGTCTGAAAGGGTGAATAGCCCAAACTATGCTAGTCCTGATTCCTCTCAAGGGATATGTAGGCAACTTGACTTGTGCAAGTGTGGTCTCAATAATTTTAAGGCAATAATTAGTTCCTAGATTAATAATCAAGGTATCTAAAAGGATCATAATAGAATCACCATTTGGCATATAAGGCCATTAGGTATCTGTCATTCACGTATGGTCCTCCCAATTCTTATCCAGGAGTTCATCCCCCAAAAGTCACCACCCAGCACTAGTATATCAAGGCCAGTTCATTCCCCCATCCTTGATTAGTAAAAAAAAAAAAAAAAAATAGAAAAGGACTTTGATGCAACAGTGGCAAGGGTTTGGTTGTGTCAATAGCTAATGAGTGATATTTTGACAAATCATCACATCTCCTCTTTGCTTGTGATGATTGCAGTATAGGTCATGGGCTCTTTGGAAGAGACGTTGAGAAAATGGACCTTAGACATCAACATAATGGCACTAGGACTACTGGAACCTATGAATATGTAAATGCTCAGTTGGATCAGGAGTGTGAAATTACATCGCAATTTACTCCAGTAGGTGCCTCAACACTGGGATAGTAATCTTTATGTGTTTCGGTTTGGATTAGTTGAGATCTTCCCAACTCTAGAAGAATTCCGAGTTTGTATGATATCTCCACCAAGGGCAGATTGATTCAACCATCTTTGAAGAAAGACTACTCAGAGGAAATTCAGGGTTTCTTTGGATGGGAAAAGGAGGAAATGAAGCAGTTCATTAGATATAGGAAGATTGACATGTTGAAGGCGGCCAAGATCTTCATTCGGTATCTATCACTAGGAGGAATCCATCAATAAAGATCACAGGATGTTTATCTACTTCGCATGATAGCTCGCTATGTTCTTCGAACTCCTAGACATGGTGCACCACTTATTCTGATAGAAGTGGTAAAGAAATTGAAGAAAGGAGGTGATATGAGTCATAGCCATAAATTTGGAATTGATCATTATCAATGAAGTCCTACTATATTTCAAATTTGGCTACTTGAAAAAATGAACCTAACCAAGCCGTTAAATGGATGCCAACTCGGAGTTCTTTGCTACCAAGATAAGAGGGAAGTCCCAAAATTCAAGCTTATAGTTGATTGGGAGGAGTACCTATGAGGAAGAACTGAATAGGATATTGAATGGAGATGCCCATGGTGGCCACAAGAGGATTTTCTAATGAAGACCCTTGGATGCAATTACTTCAGGTTGATGGGATTGACTCATATGTCCTTTTATTTGCCCACTTACATCAGTCGCCAGTATGGATTGAAAGCTGAGGACCCAGAAGAGTTGGTGAACTTCTATCCACCCCAAGAATTGTCTCCCCACCTTGTTACCTACTGATCCTGTCTGTGGTAGGAAAGTTATTTCCATTCCATGTATTGAACTTCATAGTAAAATAGCATGATATTTAGATTTTTGTGTTATTCTGATTATTCTAAGAGAGACTTGAGTTGTGGAATTAATCGTGTCTAAAAATTCAAATTCAAAAATAAGATTTTCTTTATGTCACAGATAGATCTTCATTCATAAAAGGCCAAATCTCATAATACAAAGAGAAGAAAGAATAAACATGGGGAGGGAAAAAGAAAAGGAAAAAATATATACATGTGTTGGTGCTTATAGGAATTACAATAACAGACCCCTAAGAGTTAAAATCCTCATCTGAACCATACTCGAAGTTGTCCTTATGGAATGTCACAGAGCTGGTAGGTGCCAATCCCGAGTTCACCAGCCTCTAGGTGAGATCCTAAATTTACGTATGCTGCTGGGCATTCTCCTGTTGGTAAAAGCTGACTTGACTCTGTAAGATAGTGTTCTCAACTTTCTGGGAAGTATGAGGAATGATCAAGAAAAATAGTAATGAAGAAGGACAAGGTTAAAAAAAAAAAAATAAGGAGATGATACCTTGTTGAGCACCACCTCACACAAGCTTTGGTGCATCCTCTTAAGCTTGGCGTAGGCCTCTAGAGACACCTGATGAAGACTATGTTAGTTAAAGGAAGTCAAAAGCCAATCAAATGAGAGATGGTTAGATATTTACATAGTCATATGGAATAGGCAGCCCAAAAGAAGCATCTCTGTCCAATCTTCGCTCCAAAAGATGAGGGATACCAGGATGGGCTACGTTGGGATAAGGCCAGCCCGAGAAGCCATGAAAGGGGATGGTGGCCATCCTGAGAGATCCACCCACACTAGTAGAAGGCCCAGCTTGGGATGGACCAGCAACACCAACTTGTGACTGAATAGTATAAGGGTCTGCATGCCGCGTTCTCCCTTGAAAGAACATCAATCAAAGCCAAACAAAAGTAGATTGAAGTATGAAGAGGATATTTAAGGAAGAGCAACATACCACTGGACCACTGGGACCAAAGGGAGTACAAACCGTCTCTTCCTCAAGGAAGGTCTTGTAATCCCTATCCTAGTCTAAGAAAGAGTCATCCCATGTTCCTTCGGCCAATCTCCCTATTTGATCTATGGGGATGCATTCTGGATAGTGCATAGTAGGTGGAGGAAGACAAGGAGGGAAGCGCATGTCAGAATCAGACCACTGGGGTGTAACCCACTCTCCTATATACTAAGCATGGCCCCAAATACCCCTGAACAGGACTCGATTCTCTATTAAGTACTTGGCCCGAGTAACTTCATCAAGGTCAAGAAACCTAAGATGCTGGAATGGTCTCCAAGTAACCTACAAATTCAAGAAGAAGTAAGTGTAGCATATGACAGAAGGAAACTTCATGACAAACATGGCTTACCTCTGTAAGTTCATTCAGGAGAGAACGAGCAGTGGTCCCTGGAGGATGGCACCAGCCCCTGAGTGCTCGGCTATTTCCCTATCTCGTGGCTATGGGGAAAGGCGATGCTCGAGGATCCTTCAATATAGGAGCTATAGTCTCCTCCAAATGCTTGTAACATCGGGACTAATTTGAAAAATCAAAGTAAGGAAGTGCAACCAAATGAAGGGAAATTGGTATAGGGATGAGAGACTACCTGAAGGATGTAACCCGCTCCTTTGATGCCTCGATCCCCATATGATAGCAGGTCAAAAGTCCATAGAAGATATGCATAGGTGGCCCTGCCCCAATCCCAGGTGTCCACATCCTGAAGGTTTTAGAAGAAGGCAGCCATGCGAATGTCCACCCACCTCAGAGGTCACTAAAGAGGCACTGACCAACAATAAATAGAAGGAAAGATCGGGTCACCTGTGCAAAGTTACCAGGGTTCACCCGCAGGTATGTCCTCCACCAACGGGCACTAATCTAGCCTAAACGGATATCTTTCTGGTCATCTTGGATATCAATGCCCGTCAAATTTGTGAACTCCTGTGCTGTCAGAGTCTCAGGAAGGGATAGGGGCCTCCCTCCAAATGGTATGCTTGTCAGAGCATAGAAGCATAAGGGTGTAATGGTAATCTCTCTAGTAGGGAGATGGAAGGAATGAGTACTCGACCACCACCGCTCCATCAGGGCCCCTGCCAATGCTGGATTGAACTTCCTAGTCTCTAAGAGGCCAATCGGCTTAGGTAAGATGAATCAACCAACTACTTCACCTTGCGAGGAAGCACCTTGTACCAGTCCCGGGCTGAGTTTGGATGACCATATCTGGCCAAAGCCGGTGGTACTCCCTCATTGTGCCTCTAAAATAAATAAAATAAAAAATGAAATAAAAAAATAATAACAAAAATAACTAATGAATAAAGCAAGTGAATAAAATGCAAGGACTCACCCATGTGCCCCATACTGAGTTGCATATATGATCATGAGTCCGATGAAGTGTCTGCCCAGTGTACCAATCCGCGGGACTCTCGTCCCCTTGAGAAGAAATGTTGTAACTCTCCATGCCATCAATCTGAATTCCTCCACGAGTCATCTTTTATCTCTCAACCACATTTTTCAAAATTATAATGAACCCCAAAAAGTTTCATAATTTACAAAAAAGCCCAAAAGGAGTTCAAATTCTCCAATTGGCTCCTTCCTCAAGAACTTTGGAGATCTTCAAGTGAAGGATGAAGAACTTCAAAGAAAACTTGAAGATCCTTGAAAAATTTTGGAGAAACCCGAAAAAATGCGAAGAACATCAAATCTTCGAGAAAAGTCAAAAACCTAAGCTCACCCGCACACAAATCATTCCCAACTCAGAAAAATCAGAATAGGAAATGAGCAAGGGGGACCATTTTATCGTTAAAAAATTCATTCTCAAAAAATAAATAAAAAATATATATTTGAGAATCTAATTCCAAGGTGCAACTTGAAGATTCTTGCCACAAAACACAAAACCCAAGTTAAATCTTGTGTGGTAGATAAAAATTACATCACAAGAAAGTGGTACATGAAAATTACATAGAAAAGGTAGATAAAAATTACATCACCTAAAAGTGATAGATAGTCACATGCATGTGAAAAATGAAAAGTCAAAGTCAATAGGAAAGTAAAAGTTGAAAACAAATACATGTGAATGGCAAGATTCCAATTCAAAGATCCAAATTCAAGATTCTAGTCCAATGGTTCAAAGACTCTTAATAAAAGGATAAAAGAAGAAAAATCAGGGAAAGGGAGAAACGTATTGAACCGGCCACAGATGGCCCATTCTCATTGACTCAGCCCCAGGTGGCCCAATTTCATCGACCCGGCCCTAGGTGGCCCATCTCTTTGAATCGGCCCCAAGTGGCCCAATCTCATTGGTCTTTTCCTTAGACTGGAACAAGGAAGCTCAACCCAAGAAAGTCAAATATTAACATCTTTTACAGGATTGAAAGGGCAATGAATTTGTTTCCCATAATTTATGGTCCCAGATAGCCTAGATTGGTAAAGACCCAAATTGGAGACCAAATATCCCTAGATTGGCACATGGAAGCCCAGCCTGAGAAAAGTCTAGAATCAAGTGCTAACATCTTTTGTAGGATTGAAAGAGCAGCGAATTTCTTTTTAACAATCAAGGCCCAGGTAAGATCCTAAACTTTAAAGTAGTTAAGAGATATTATCTGTTGCATTTTCAACTCCGTTATTGATGAGAAAGATGATGGTAGTACATTGCTCTAGGTGACAAAATGTGGCCGTTTGTTTCTTTTCCCTTCGACTGTTTGCATAGGACTCGACCAAAGAGGGGCATTCTGTAGACAATAAATTTTATCACCCTCCTCTGGCTATGATGACTTACGAGTCATGGACACGGCCTCACACTTCTGATTAATAGAGATGACAGTTCACTAAGGTAACCCAACCCATGAATATTTCATACCCACCTAAGAATCCCAGAAACCAGATGCAAAAGAAAAGAAAGGTCCAATTATGACTTTTGATATACAAATAAATCTGGTCAGAATGACCATATGGATGAATAGTACTCGGAATCACGATTCCAATGATATATGGTACATCAAAATCGGACCGTCTGATCTCTAGCAATCGTTCCCTAAAAATCATACTTTGCGCTCACGTAGCCCTACCAGCCCCGCATGCACAGCCATGCCTTCCACACACACAGCCCCGCCTACCCCCCAATCACAGCCCTGCCTACCATATGCACAGCCCTACCTGACCCAAGCACACAGCCCTACCTGTCTGAGCCCCCCGTGTGCCTGCGCGCCCTTGCCTTACGTGCATGCCCCAACCTTATGCACACCCCTGCATGCCTCGCTCGTGCCCCCACGTGCCTACATACGCCCTTACGTGCCTCACGTATGTGCCCTCTGTTGCCCCATGAATCCCTTGCTGCCTTGCTACCTTGCTGCCCTGTGCATGCACCTGCTACCTTACGCGTGCCTCCCGTTGCCTTATGCACCCTTGCCCAGCCCCTGTGTTTTCACTAGAACCTTCATTCCGAAGACTAGTTTGGTGAAGGGATTCCATCTTCACCCACTTAAACACTCTACACTGCCCCACTAGTGTACCCTACATTGTAATCCCCCATTAGCCCTAAAAAGGTATCTTTTCATCTCATTGGCCCAAGAAATTAATCTTCACCCCATTGGCCTAAAAATTTACCTCTTCACCCCATTGCCTAAAATTCCACTTTTTTACCTCATTGGTTTAGAAAAATCAATTTTTAATCTCATTGGCTAGGCAAATTCCTCTTTCCTCCCCATTGGTTCAAAAATTCTATAAATACCCCCTCCCTTTGGTTTGACACACTCAAGCCTCCTAGTGAGCATCCCTTGTAGAGAAGCTCTGCCCTCTCTCCTCCTCTCCCCCCTTGAAATTCTTCAAGTCTTCATAGAGATCTTCATAGGATCCAAAGTTTTCTTCGGGCCTTCGAAGTCCTTCAATCATTTGCTTTGTGAGTGAGCCCTTTGCATAGAAGAGATTTTGCTTTAGCCTCCCCTCCCCCCTTTTGAGGTTCTTCTAGTCTTCGGAGAGATTTTCATAAGATCCAAAGTGTTCGAAGGGTTCTTCGAACACTTTGGATCTTCGAAGGGTTCTTCGAGCCTTCGAAGTTCTTCAATCATTTAGGTTTCAATCTATTCCTAACAGAAGCTCTACTGGAGTGCCACCTAAGCCAAAATCTGAAAGTAACCATTCCTAGTCGGAACTCGGTCTGAATATTACCACAGTCAACATCTCTTGAAAAAGGAATTTGAAGGTCAAGGCCTTCTTCTCCTGAGTCAGGAGAATCCACAAGAAAGTTCATATCAGCATTAATTAGGGGGTCCACCCCTCTTGACCCAAAACATGGGTCAAACTCAGGTATAAATTTTCAACTGAATTAGCATAATGTAGACTTTATATTGACCTTGTTTTTAGTGTACATAATTATTTAAATTTAGTCAACTTATATATGTTTGATAACTTTAGCCATGCATGCAGAATAGGATTAGAAAAAATTCGTTCTTAAGCATCTAGTAGGAAGACCGGTTGAACCTGGTAGATTAGGTGTCTAACACCTTCCCTACTCTACAATCTGACAATTACCCTAAATCTCTAGACCAGACCAATTTTTGGGCCCTTTTCTTAGGAATTGGGCCCACCCCTGGGTCCTAGGCCCATAATCCTAGGTGACAACTCCAAACTCTTTTGCATGATCCCAATCCCCCATATTGGACCATCATCAAATCCCTATCTCAATGACGACCTTTACACTCCTACGAAATAGGACTCCACGTATCTCCGAGGGGCGGTATGGCGGTACGGTGGTGCGAGGCCCGTGGGAAAGTACACATGACACACCACTCCCTATGAAAGAGAAAGAGAGGAGAAAGGGTCGAATGAATGCCAGTCTTCTTTCTCTCCCCGTAAGAGGGAGGAGAGGTCTTTTTTGTGGCCACTACCCTCAGAGAGAGAGAGAGAGAGAGAGAGAGAGTGACAGTGGAGCCTTGTGAAATAGGCCCCCATATATCTCCGAGTGGCGATATAGTGGTCTAGGGCCCGCAGAGGCACACATACCGGAAGATATATAAAGAGAGAGAGAGAGAAGAGAGGGCCAAAAGAAGACGAGTCCTTTTCCTCACAGTGGCGACTCCACTGGGGATTTGTCAAGCTTCCAAAAATAGATGCTACCTTTAAATGCAAGAATATTTTCCACCACATCTGTTTGAAAACATGTCTGGCTAACCCCATGTCTGTAAATGTATTCGCTAACCACATCATGCATCGTGCTCGAAGTTAAATCATTTGGCGAGGGACTCCCTGTCATGCCCGCACCCTCGAGGAGGTTAGTGTATGTCATGGAGAGTACCTTGAGAGCAAATGATAGTCGTTTCTTGTACAAGAGTGTGCGGTATCATTAAATGGTGAGGATGTTCACAATTGTGCCATTAGAGAGGTCCAGGCACTTTACGACATTCTGATATTAGATGATGGTAACCTCACATTACACTTATGCACACAATCACTAACAGTTCCACCACCCCCGTGGCCAATTGCTTAACCTCGTGTGTAGTCACGAGTAATGAGCAAGGATGCTACCACTTGATCTCGTACCTTTGGGTATATCAAAAGGATCATGTACCTTGCGTATATAGATCCTATCAAGGAAACATTGTCAGTCCTATTTTACATCCACTGCGTACTCGCATCACGTAGGAAATAGATGGAGAATGGTAGGAATGCCACAAGTTAACTTGTATAACTTGTTTAAGGCCTTGAAAAGGAATCTTCCTCTAATGCATTCTAGTCATAAGGAAATGCTCTCCTAAGTGGGTTTTGGATAAAAAGGTGTCCTTCCTCCTTAGGAACGATATGTGGATGATTTTCTATACATGACTCCGGGGTAATTCCCATCAAAGTCATGCAAAATGCCAAATTATCTAAAGACCGAAGGAAACTAGGAGGAAGGTTACCTAGTGGGGTAAGGTTAAGGAAAGCATGACTTTATTAATAGAGAACATCTTATTCTATTCAAACCATTTATGTGTATCTCCCACCTATGACATTGAATGGACTAGGGGCATTAGCCCCTATCCACACCCTATCATTAAGTGGACTAACTTTAGATGAATTATTAGTTGGTAAATGAAAGAATGAATGAACAAAGGGGTGTGAATGCAAGAATTCTAAAATAAATCACTTTTGGTTCAGGCACAATTCCACACCTCAAGTATTCTCTGCATTCTGTCTAGACATGTTAGGGTAATCAATTGACTCACTTAAATCCAGTGTCACCTCCATCGTCTCTCCGAGACTATCTCCTTCCAAGTGATTACAGTCCAGTTTACATGGATCCACCCAACGCTGAATCACATGAACAAGCATGGGCCCAGTAGAGACATTGCAAACAGAAATGGCTCAAGTCAAGAATGGATTAGCTCAAGTATTGCACTTGTTATTAAACCCTCCTAGAACTGATCCCAGGGCTGACCCTACTCTGATTATAGGAGAGCAAGAATAAAATAGACCCACGAGTCATCATGGAACTTCCTTTAGAGTTGACTAAGGAGAATCGGAACCAACCCATCCAAATGGTTAACGAGGAGCTTATTCTCAAGTTCCTCCACCAAGGGTTATGACTGAGGATGAGGAAGAAGAGTTTGCGGCACATCCATATGGAACCCTAAGAGACGGAGAGAGAAAGAAAAATTAGAAAGCAGATGGGTCAAGCATTCGTGTTAATACTATCAGGACCAGCACTAAAATGGCTCACACAGTTGGAATCTACACAGACATAGAATTGAGTAATAGTGGTGAAAGCCTTCACCAATAACACTGAAGTAGATATGAAGCGTTGGAAACTTGAGGCCTTGAGATAGTAGCCTAGAGAAGGATTCACCACCTTCTTAATGAGGTTTCGAGACAAGGCCACCAAGATGGTAGATCAACCTTCTGAACCTAAGCAGGTGGAGATATTGATTGAAAACCTATCCAAACCATACTATGATGCTCTCTACTATCAGCATCCATAAATTTTTTATTCTTTGATAGCCACTGGGACACATGTTGAGAACTGGATCCTAAGGGATGCACAGTATCATGGAACTTCTCAAGATCTGGGAAAGAATGCCAGAGGTGGGCGAGGAAAGAGTCCTGGAACAAATGTAGTAGGTGCAGTCCAAAAGTCAGTGTTGCCCATCACCTCTTCACAACCGTTTAGCAGATGCTCTCACTCAGAAGTCTCCTCGCCTAAGAAGATAGTTCACTGAGTTGGGGATGCCTTCAAAGGCAGTGTATGAAAATTTGAAGAAGCAAGGATTGTTGGGAACAGTAGTTCCAAGGGTGGTCAGTAATCCTCCCCCAACTCCGTATAAGGATTATGAGTATTGTGCCTATCTTACTCAAAAGGGGCACCTCATTGAAAGGTGCCTAGGCCTTCAACACAATGGGACCATTGAATTCAAAGTCAAACAGCCTCCCAGTGTCACTACCAACCCACTCCCGGATCATGGGATAGTCAATATATTGGCAATGGTAAATGATTGGCGAGACTTTGATCCCTGGTTCTATGATGCAACTCATCTCATCAAGAACTCCAAGAAGTACCATATCTAGAGGCAACATGAGTGGGTAGAGAAGTTATTGCATGTGAAAATTTTGTCTCTCCCCCCTGAAATGTTAAGGCATATAATCAACTTCATCAAGGTAGCTTATCAAAAGGAATGCGACTCTTTCCAAAGGGCCCTTTATATGTACTATGTGGACATGCACTTCTATCATCCCATGTTCTATGGTCCTCACTCTATTCATGTGTACAATCTAGAAGAGGAAACAACAGAAAGTGATCCGACTCAACTCATCAGATCTAGAGCTCGAAAAGGTCATATGAATGCCCATACATACTAACTTATGAGGGGTGTAGATAACCAATTTTTTCACCCTCCCCCGGCAATGACGATACAAGGACGGTGGACGTAAACTCACTTCCAATCAATGGAGATGCTCGATAATGGTAATCTACCATTAACCATCCCCAAACCTGCCCAAACCCTGATTACCCAAAAACCATAAAACCCTATACGGGAGGAAAGAGGGTCCAATTTTTACTTTTTATATGCGAAAGAATCTTATTGAAAGTGACCGTACAAATGGATAGTACTCGAAAATATGATTCCAATGGTATATGGTGCATCAAAATCAGAGTTATGGATCTCCCGTAATCATTCCCGAAAGCCATTTCTGACACTTCTAGAGATTTTCCCAAAATTCTCTCGACAATCGGGTTTTCTGCTAAAAATTCCCCCGATAGTCGGGTTTTTTGTTGAAAATTCCACTTTTTGAGAAAATATTTCATTTTTCAAAAAATATCTTCTCCACTTTCAAAAGTAAGAAAATATCTTCACCATTTTCAAAAATGTCACATCACACTTTATGTCATGTCACTGGTCTTTACCCACTGGGTAAAAATTAGGTGTCATCACCTCATTGATTTCAAAAAACTATAAATAGCCCCACTTTCACTTGTAAAAAGACAACAAAGACTCTCTTAAGAGCAACCCCTTTCTTGTTGGAGCTCTGCCCTCTCTCCTCCTCCTTCCCTTCCCCTTTGAGCTTCTTCGGGCCTTCAAAGCGATCTTCGTAAAGATCCAAAGTTCTGCTTGGATCTTCTAAATGTTCTTTGGGGTTTTGGAGAACTTCAATCCAAGTTTTAGTTCGATTCATTTTTTCCCAAAAATAGAAAGTTGTTAGCTTCCCCTTTGAGTGCTTTTGTCTTTTTTTTGCCAAAAAAAGAAAGTTTCAAGCTGAGCCCTGTCTGAGTGCCACCTCAGACAGGGTGCCCCTTCTATAATCCATCCCCAGCAAAAGCTCTACCCGAGTGTCCTTGGAATCTTTTTCAAAAGTAGTCGGTCCCAGTAGAAGCTCTGCCCGAATGCCCCTAAAATCTTTTTCAAAAATAGCCATCCCTAGCGGAAGCTCTACCCGAGTGCCCCTGGAATCTTTCCAAAAGTAGCTCATCCCTAGCGGAAGCTCTGTCAGAATCAACAGTCAACAAACAAGCCAATCCTAAGTCAGACCTCTGTCCGCAGATAACCACAGTCAACATCTCTTGAAACCGAAAGTTGGAGTTCAAGACCATCTTCCCCCGAGCCAGGAGAATCTACGAGAAAAGTCAGCATCAACCAAGGGCCCACCCCTCTTTGACCCCGAAACAGGGATCAAATTCAGGTATAATCTCTCTCCTTGTTTAAGCATAATGTAGATATCTAATTAACCTTGCTTTAGTTTACATAAATAGTTATTTTTAGTTAATGTACATATGTTTGATAATATAGCCATGCATGCGGAATAGGAATAAATTAAGAAAAATATTCGTTCTTAAGCATCTAGTAAGAAGACCGGTTGAACCGGGTAGGGTGGGTGCCTAACACCTTCCCAACTCTATAGCCTGACTCTTACCCTAAATCTCTGAACCAGACCAATTTCTGGGCCCTTTTCTCAGGAATCGGACCCACCCCCTAGTTCTAGGCCCATAACCCTAAGTGGCGACTCCACACCCTTTCTATATAATCCCAATCCCCTGTATTAGACCATTATCAAACCCCGTCTTTATGATGAACTTGGTACACCTGCAAAATAGGCCTCCCCACATATCCGAGTGGTGATACAGCAGTGCGGGGCCCTAAAAAGCACACACGAAAGCACTCCCTACCTTATCCACCAAAGAATATCAAGAGAGAGAGAAGGCCTGAATCCCAAAGACCTTCCCCTTTATAAGAATATCTCTAATCCGAGGCCCCCTACCATCACAGTGGTGACTCCTCTAGGGAATTGTCAAGCTTCTGATACTAAACGCTACCTTTAAATGCAAGAACATTTTCCACCACATCTATTTGAAAACATGTTTGGCTAACCCCACGTTTGTAAATTGTATTCACTAACTGCATCATGCATCGTGCTCGAAGTGAAATCATTTATCGAGGGTACTCCCTGTCATGCCCTCACCCTCGGGGAGGTCAGTGCATGACATACTAAGTACTCTGAGAGCAAATAATAGCCGCTTCCTATACAAGAGTGAAGGTATCATCAAACAGTGAGGATGTTGTAATTGTTCCAGCACCCTTGGGGAGGTCCACGCACTTTATGACATTCTGAGATCGAATGCATCATCAAACAACGAGGATGTCAGTAATTGTGCCAGTACCCTTAGGGAGGTCCATGCACTTTATAGCATTCTGATATCAAATGATGGTTACCTTACACTACATTTCACACACGTTCACTCATGCTTCCACCAACCCCATAGTGGTCCTTACCATCCCCTCGTGTGAAGTCACATAGAATGGGGTAGGGAGCTACACCCTTGGCTAAGTACCCTTGAGGTACATTAAAGGATCAGTACCTAGCGTTATCGATCTTGTCAAGGCAGCCTTATCGGTCCTATTGCATCCACTATATACTCAGCATCATGTAGAAAATAGATGGAGAAACTAGGAGTGCCAAAAGCTAACTGTAGAACTTGTTTACGGTCTTGGAAAGGAATTTTCCTACATTATATTCCCATCATAAAGAATTGCAATTGCTTTCCTAAGTGGGTTTTGGATAAAAGGTGTCCCTCTTCCTTGAGAAAAATGTCCAGACACGTGACTTTGGGGCAATCCCGTCAAAGTCACGTAAAGTCCTGAGAAGTCTCGAGGAAATCGGGAGAAAGGACACCTAAGTAGGAAAAGAGCAAGGAAAGCATGACTTCATTACATGGAATGTTTTATAGGAATCTTCTCAACATACCATTTATATGAAATTCTCAGCAATGATATCAAGCGGACTAGGGGCACGTTCTCCTATCCACTTTCTATCACTCTCCCCTATCCACTTTCTTTAGTATAGTGAACTGACTCTGGATGAATTATTGATTGATCAAAATGGATAAATGATTGAACATAGGATGGGGTATCAGAGATCTAAAATAAACCGCCCTTTGGTTCAGGCACAATTCCACATCTCAAGTACTCGCAGCAGTCCATTTGGACAAGCCAAGGTAGTCGGTTGACTCGTTTAAGTCCAGTGTCACCTACGTTGTCTCTTTGAGACTGCTTACCACCAAGTGAGTGCACCTTAGAAGATATGGATCCAGCAGACGGTGAAACTCTAGTTTAGGCATGGATACGCCCCGTTGAGGCATTACAAGCTGAAATGAAAGAAGTAAGGACCAGGTTAGCACAAGTACTCCACATTCTTTAGAACTCTCCCAGAGTTGATCCCACTCTGACTATAGGAGAGCAAGAGTAGAATGGACCCATGGGACATCGGGGAGCTTCCCCCACTCATCAGAATTGTCAGAGAGGAGTCTACTCTTGAGTCCCCCTCCAAGGGTGGTGATTGAGGACGAAGAAGAAGAATTTGCAACACATATCATAATAGAAGCTCTTGAGATAGAGAGAGAAAGAAAGCTTCGAGAACAGCTAAAGAAACTGAAAGATTTTATCTGAGTTAGGAAGAACCAAGAAAGTCAGATGGCAGATTCTGATGATATGAGCTTCTTCTCTGGAGCAAGAATCCCTAAAAAGTTCAAGTGGCAAACTGACAGGTTTGATGGACCAAGGGATCCTAAAGCACACTTGAAAGTCTTCCTCAGCATTTCTAAGTTATGGAAACTAGCAGACAATCAGATGGGTCAAGCATTTATGTTGACATTGTCAGGAATAGCTTTGAGATGGCTCACACAGTTGGAGCTATTGTAGACACAAAATTGGGCAATGTTGGTGAAAGCATTCACCAAATAGTATTCGTATAACACTGAGGTAGATGTGAAGCGTCAAGAGCTAGAAACCTTGAGGCAATAACCTAGGGAAGGGTTCACCGTCTTCTTGATGAGGTTTAGGGACAAGGCCTCCAAGATGGCAGAGCGGCCTTCTGAAGCTGAAAAAGTAGAAATGCTGATCAAGAGTAAGTCTCAGCTCTATTATGATGTCCTCTACTACCAACACTTGTAAACATTTGAAGCACTAATAGCTACTGGGACATGCATTGAGAATCAGATTCTGAGGGAAGCACAGTACTTAGGAACATCTCAAGATGCCATAAAGAGCTCTAAGGTTGGACGGGGAAAGGGTCCTAAAACCAATGTTGTCAGTTCAACCCAATAGTCAGTAGCGGCCATATCTCCATGAAAACCCTTTGTGATACAAACGGATGCTCCAGCTCAGAGGCTCCCTCGTCAAAGAAGGCAGTTTTCAGACTTGGGGATGCCAATCATAGCAATATATGAGAAACTGAAAAAGAAAAGGTTATTGAGAATAGTGGCTCCTATAGTGATGTCCAATCCTCTCCCAAAATGGTATCGGGACCATAAGTATTGTGCTTATCATACCCAGAAGGAGCACTCCACTGAAAAATGTCTACGGTTATAGCATGCAGTTCAAGATTTGGTGGATAACAGGATGACTGAAGTCAAAGTCAAGCAATCTCCTAATGTTACTACCAACCCACTTCCAGATCATGGTACAGTTGGTAATCTAGATGATGATGAGTCGGAAGAAAGTGACAGTTCATTCAGCCTAAGAAGCAAAAGGGTCGTCTGACCGCCCGTGACTATCGAAAGATCTTGGCGCAAAGAACAAAGGCCACAAAACTTCCATGTGTAGAAGAATCATCAGAGTCATCAAAAGAAGCATAAAGGCAGATGTCCACCTTTCCTCCTTCATCCAACCAACTATTTCCTCCCTATTGTCCGGGATCAAACCTTCCATCATCATCCAATCAACCTTTACCTCCATCTAACTACCCCCAATATCCACTATACAATCCTTTACCTCTACAATATTATCACCCTCTACATCACCAACAACCTTTACCTTATCCTCAAAGAGAGGAAACCCCATCTCCCTCTCATCATACACCCACTCCATCTTACCATTCACCATCTCCATCAGGATACCCTACCTTTAATGCTACATCCCCATCATACCACCCCGCTTCATATGCCTCATCAACTTCATTTGAATCTCATTCCCAAGGTTTAGTTCATAACCCAAAGGAAGGATGGTTTGGTGGGTACGACTGGAAGAATATGAAAGAATTGCCCGATTCTCCGAAAATGACTTCATTATCAAGATCTGTGAATGCCCCTGAGGAAGACCTCTGATTCAGCCAATGGCCTCACTAGAGCATAAGTCAGAAACAATTGAGGAAGTTTTAGATGATCTCCTGAGGACAGTGATAGCACTATCAGTGGGGGAGCAGATTAAAAAAGATGTCTCCCTAATCCACATTGGGAGTGACACAGAAGAAGATGAATCAGATGAAGAAACCAGTGACGAGGAAGTCACTGAGGAAGAAGACACTGACAATGATGACAATGATAATGACAGTGATAGTGCTCATCCAGATTAGGATGGGGCCATGGGAGTAGGATGTAGATGATGAATCTATGTACTATTCCCCCAAGGATCCAGGAAGTTACTCAGTGTTTGCCATTGGTAGCGATGACCTAGTTCTAGATCCAACAGGTCATGTTCAGCCTTCTCTCAACATAGGAGAAGTTCATTCCACGTTAGATTCAGATGATGATGGGCCTGAGGATGAATGAAGGGAAACAGAGGTTTATATGAAAGAGTAGACCCCTCTATTTGAGATGGAAGAAAAGATGTGTGAGATTTATTCAAACACACTAGAAATGCAAAGAAGGGTGGATGAAATCAGCCAGATGCTAGGTGAAGTGACTATTAGCGAACAATACTATAAGGAGCAGCTAAATGACTTGGAAGAAATTGGGCCACGGGATACATATGTAAAGGCAATGGATGCTGCATTCCAAATACTGTCCAATGCGGTTAAGAAGATGAGAGCTAGGGCTCTCGATATCTATGAAGGACCTAGGCTCCCTACCTCAAGCTGAGAAAGGGAGTCAGATGAAGATGATTCGATGGTAGGGATAATTACCATTATGGACAGTGATGATGAAGATCACTATCCCACCGAGATCATTATAAAGAAGCCAATCACAGTGATGAAAACCAGGAGTGGTAAAAACTATAAAGGCAAGCTCTAGCAGTAGAGCAGCCCAAGAATTATGAGGCAGGTTCTAGCAGCTTGAAAATGGAACTAGAAAATCTAATGTTAGCTCAATTGAAGAAGGCTCAAGCCAACATTTTCATCTGGGGATTGTTGATGGCTTCTCCCTCTCATCGTGAGGTGGTATTGAAATCCTCATGTACAAGTTTCGATTGAGATTGACCCAGTGTAGCTTTCCCACATAGTAGGGGCAACATACGTAGTACAATCTCTAGTATTCTTAGATGTTGACATTCCCAAAGGGGGGCCATACAACAAGGCATTGTGTATCACGGTGGATTACCTCAACAAAACTGTTCCTCAGGTCCTCATCGACAATAGGTCGGCCTTAAACATCTTGCCTTTAAGATCAGCCAATAGCATTGGCGTTAACTTGAGTGAAATGAAAGCAATATAGGCCAAACCTTAAGGGCCTATGATAGCACCAAGAGGGAAATTCAGGGAATACTCACCTTGGCGGTGAAATTTAACATCAACTTCCAAGTCATTGATATACCGTCTTCCTTCAACATGCTATTGGGGAGGCTGTGGTTACATCATGCTAAGGTTGTGTCATCTAGCCTCCACCAGAAAGTCAAGTTCATACATAAAGGAAAAATGATTGTCATCTCAGGGGACCCGAAAGTAGTTAATACTATGGCTAGTATAGAGAAAGGGGAAGAGAAGACAGAAGAGGTCCGCCTCGGTAGATTTGAGATAGAAGGCACTTGTGCCATGATTGTAAAAGGGGTGGTCGAACCAAACACCCCGGTTGACTATGAGGCAACATTGAGCCCTCCTGTGGGCTAAATGATGAAGAACATGAAGTACTTCCTCGTATGGGATTGGGAAAGTATGCACAAGGTGTATCAAAGCTACCAATCCCAGTTGTCAACAAGGGCAAGAATGGATTGGGGTATGTTCCTCCAAGTAAGGGCAAGGCCAAGATATTGAAGATGACTAGAAAAATATCCACCACTTACTACCCCACTCTCAATGGGTACTTTGTAATAGAAGGAAAGATTTCCTGTTTTGTGGAAATGTCGAGCCATGGTTTGATGAGACCGCCGCCAAAATGCAACCAGGATTCGAAGTGTTCTTCTAGGATGAGTTCGACTGGGTGACATATGAAGTAGAATAGTTGCAAGTTCAGAAGAGTGATCAGGAGAGTTGTATTACTGGAATAATTGTAGTTGTCTGCATTGAGAGTGGGTCTTCCAGTATCAATCCCGCAACTTTGATCCGGTCAAAAGAGCCACCAAGCCCTAGGACTCTTCTGAAATGGGAATGGGAAGAGAAGATAAATCTCACCTGGAGTCTACCTTTTCCCAATGATTTGAAGATCCACATTTTCTCTCTTCTATAAGAGCCTCAAGCACAAGAGCTTCATGACCTCAAACAAAGGTCGTTCAGGGGAAGAAGTGTTTTTCCAAGCAGAGAAGAGCTTAGAGGATGATGGTTTGCATGTACTGTGCTAGAACCAATTGTAATGGGAGATCCTATGAAGGTGGTCAAAGATGTGATCAGGGAGCAAGGATGGCTTCACTTAATAGGATGATGAAGCTGGACTACATAAAAGAGGGCTTGAGCATCCTCGACCATCACTTTTCCCTCAGCAAGCTTGGTTTCAGAGACCATAAAATTAGGCAGATGAAGTATGGCCCAATGGAGAAGCTGGACAAGTACACTGCTGCCATTGAAGAGGTAGCAATAATTAGCCTGGAAGGAGAAGAAGATGGCCCTTTGCCTCACTTACTCATCCACTAGTCTACTGAACCACTCCTGAACTGGACAAGCACTAGGGAGGACTTCAAGTTCACTCATGCCATTGAGTCAACCAACCAAATTACCACTAGCATCAAGTCGGTCGTCGAGTCTATCGATGAACCTTATGTTTACAATTCTATCATCAAGTCTTCTATTTATGAGTCTGTTGTTCCCGTAGAGGAAAGTCAAGAGTCCATGTATGTGGGGTCTGTCACTCCTTCGTTCATGAATGAAATTTTTAATTCCGAGTATGACCTGCTATAGACACCCAATTTTGTCACCCTCCTCCGGCTATGATGAAATGTGGATCTTGGATATGACTTCTGGCTTTCGATTAATAGAGATGATGATGGAAACATTCTCCTACCTGAAACCCTAGAAATCCCCACACAAGAGAGAAGAGGGTCTAATTTTGACTTTCTATATATGAAGGAATCTGGTCAAGATGACCATATAAATGGATAGTGCTCAAAAATATGATTCTGAAGATATATAGCACGTTAAAATCGGACCGTCAGATCTCCCATGATCATCCCCTAAAAATTACATTTTCTTGTATGTATGCCACGCACACTGGCTAGCCTGTTGGAATCCTGGAAAAGTCCCATACCCACCCAAATACCCCAAATTCATCCACTACTTGAAAACTCTGAAAACCACGCACGGGAGAAATGAGAGTCTAATATTGACTTTTTATATACGAAGAAATCTGGTCAAGATGACCATACAGATAGATAGTGTTGAAGATACGATTCTGACGATATAAGGCACGTCAAAATCAGACCATCAGATCTCCTATGATCGTCACTGGAAAAATATGTGATAAGGTGCACAGCGTGCGCTAGCCAGCAGGCCAGCCCACATGCATGCTGTGCGTTGGCCAGCAGTCCAACCCGCACGCATGCTGCTCACTGGCCTACATACATGTTGTGCACTGGATGCTGCCTAGCACATGCTTGCTAGCCCATGGCTGCTACCCATGCTTGCTACCCATGCCTACAACCATGCCTACCAGCCCATGGCTACTGCCTATGCCTATTGCCCATGCCTGTTGCGCATGCCTACCTGCCCATGGTTGCCACCCCTACTGCTGCCCATGCTTGCTAGCCCATGGCTATTGCCCTCGCACGTGCCCTCGCCTGGCCTAGCCCATGCCCAACATGACATGGCCTACACCTTCACATGACTCTACCTGTGGCCCCCTGGCTATAGGCTACATGCCCATAGGCTGCTGCTAGTGCCCCCACTGGCTGCTGCACGCCCGCAGGCTGCTGCTAGCACCCCAGCTGGCTGCAACCCATGCTTGTGCATGCTACTGCCCAGTCCATGTGGCTGTTGCCTTATGCCCAGCCAGCCCTGCTGTTGCCCAGCCCGTGCAGCTGCCACCTTATGCCCAGCTAGTCTTGCCTGCTGCCCTGCTAGTGCCCACGTGTGTGCGGCCCTGTGTGCCTAGTAACGCACACCCATGCCACTCCCCCGCAAACCCTCGTGCCATGTGCTGAACACCAATGCCATTACCCACACACTTTGTACACATTTCCTGCCCTCCCATACTGGCCATGCCCCATGCACTTCAGACCAATCTTGGGCACCGCCGTTAATGGCCAAGATTGGTATTCCACTAGCCCAATAGGTGAAGAGATTTCCTCTTCACCCACTTGAGACAAAATCCCACTTTTTGGCTAAGGATTCTCTCTCCCAGAACCCCCTTTTGACCCATTGGATAAAATCCCGCTTCACTCATTTTAGTCCAAGAACCCCTTTTGCCCATTGGATAAAAGCCCTCTTGACCCATTTTAGTCTAAGAACCCTCTTTTGTCCATTGGGTAAAAATTCTCCTTCCTACTATTTGTCCAAAAATCCTATAAATACCCCCCTCCTTTTGATTTTACACACCAAATAACCCCACCTCACTCCATAGTAGTGAAACCTTCTCTCTCCTCCTCGCCCCTCCTAATTTTCTTCTGGTCTTTGGAGCGATATTCATCAAGATCCAAAATCTTGTTTGGATCTTCAAAGCGTTCTTCGGGACTTTGAAGATCTTCAATCCAAGTTCTTAGTCTAATCCATTTTTTTCCAAAAGTAGTATGTTCATGGCCTACTCCCTTTGAGAGTTCTTGATCTTTACCATAAATAGAAATCCCTCCCCCTTGAGGTTCTTTGGGTCTCCGAAGAGATTTTTGTCAAGATTCGAAGTTCTGTTTGGATCTTCAAAGTGTTCTTCGGGGCTTTTGGGATCTTCAATCCATTTTTTCTAAAAATAGCCATTCCTAGAGGACGCCCTGTCTAAGTGCCCTAGCAATCTTTCCAAAAATAGCCATTCCCAGCTGAAGCTCTGCCAAAGCTCCACCTCAGCCTAGCCCTCCCCTAGCCTATCCCCAGCGGAAGCTCTGCCAGAGTGCCACCTCAGCCTAGCCCTCCCATAGCCTATTCCTAACAGAAGCTTTGCTGGAGTGCCACCTCATCCTAAGCCCAGAAATAGCCTTCCCAAGCCGAATCTCTGTCCGAATCCAAATCCAGAAATAGCCTTCCCTAACCGAATCTCTATCTGAATCCAAATCTGAAAGTAACCATTCCTAGCCGAAACCCAGTCCGACTACCATCACAGTTAGCATCTCTTAAGAAAGGAAGTTAGAGGTCAAGACCATCTTCCCCTGAGCCAGGAGAATATGAAAGACAATCCAAGCAGGTATTAATCAGGGTCCCACCCCTCTAGACCCAAAACAGGTGTTAAGTTTAGGTACAGTTTCTCAACCAAATTGTTATCATGTAGACTTTATATAGACCGTATTTTAGTGTACATAGTAGTTTAAATTCAATCAATGTATATATGTGTGATAACTTAACCATGCATATGGAATAGTAATAATTATGGAAAATGTTCATTCTTAAGCGTCTAATAGGAAGACCGGTCGAACCGGGTAGATTAGGTGCCTAACACCTTCCTAATTCTACAACGAGACACTTATCCTAAATCTCTAGACCAGACCAACATTCAGGCCCTTTTCTCAAGAATTGGGCCCAGCCCCGAGTCCTTGGGCCATAATCCTAGATGGTGACTCCAAACCCCCATTTGTATGATCCCGATCCCCATATTAGACCATCATCAAACCCTCATCTCAAATGATGAATTTTTACACTTTTATGAAATAGACCCCCACACATCTCTGAGCGGTGATACGGCAGTGCGGGTCCCATAGGGTAAGCATACATGACACAACCCCCTCCCTCACATGAAAGAGATGAAAGAGAAAGGAGAAAAGGACGGAATCAACTCCATAAGTCCAATTTTTGGCTGCTACCTTCACAGTGGTGACTCCACTGGGGATAGAATGTCAAGCTTCCGACACTAGATGCTACCATTAAATGTAAGAGCATTTTCCATAACGACATTTGTTTGAAAACATGTTTGGCTAACCCCATGTTTGTAATTGTATTAACTAACCCCATCATACATCATGCTCGAAGTGAAATCATTTAGTGAGGGTACTCCCTGTCATGCTTGCACCCTCGGGGAGGTCAGTGCATGACATACTAAGTACCCTGAGAATAAATGATATACGCTTCCTATACAAGAGTGGAAGGTATCATCAAATGGTGAGGATGTTGTAATTGTGCCAACACCCTCGAGAAGGTCTGCACATTTTATGACATTCTGAGATCGAATGCGTCATCAAATGGTGAGGATGTCCATAATTATGCCAGCACCCTCAAAGAGGTTTTTGCACTTTATGGCATTCTAAGGTTGAATGATGGTTACCCTACATTACACATTTGCACACAATCGCTCACGGTTCCACCACCCCGTGGCCAATTGCTTAACCTCGTGTGTAGTCACAAGTAATGGGCAAGGAAGTCACCCCCTTGGTCTTGTACCTACGGGTATGTCAAAAGGATCATATACCTTTTGTATATAGATCCTATCAAGGAAGCCTTGTCGGTCCTATTGCATCCACCACATGCTCACATAATGTAGGAAATAGATAAAGAAGCTAGGAGCGCCACAATCTAACTGAAGAACTTGTTTACAGCCTTGAAAAGGAATGTTCCTACACTATATTCCCGTTGTAAAGAATTGCTTTCCTAAGTGGGGTTTCGATAGATGGAGTCCCTCCTCTTTTAGGAAAAAGTTCAGATACTTGACTCAAGGGCAATCCCGTCAGAGTCACGTCAAGTCCCAAGAAGTCCTGAGAAAATCTAGAGGAAGGACACGTAGTGGGAAAAAGAGCAAAAAAAGCATAACTTTATTACATGGAATGTCATATGGGTATATTCTCGACAAGCCATTTGTATGAATCTCCCACTAATGACATTGAGTAGACTAGGGGCATCAACCCCTATCCACTCCCTATCATTAAGCGGATTAAGTTTGGATGGATCATTAGTTGTTAATCTAGTGAATGTGTGAACAAGGGGTTGGGAATTTAAGAATCCTAAAATAAACCACTTTTGGTTCAGGCACAATTCCACACATCAAGTATTCTCCGTAGTCCCTTTGGACACTCAGGGTAATCGGTTGACTCGCCTAAGTCTAGCATCACCTCTGTCATCTCCTCGAGATGGTCTACCACTGAGTAATTACAGTCCAGTTAGCATGGATCCCAACAACCCCGAATCACCCGAGCACGCATGGGTGCATCTCGTAGAGACCTTACAAATGGAAATGGCTGAAGTCAAGAGAGGGATAGCTCAGATATTGCATGCACTTCAAAAATCTCCCACAATTGATCCCAGAACTGAGCCAGCATCGACCACGGGAGATTTGGAATAGAATGGAGCTACAGGTTATCATGGGAACTCTTCATGAGTTGACTCAGGAGAACTAAAGCAAGTTAAGCCGACTGGTCAGAGAGGAGCCTCACCTGCCCATCCAAATAATCGACGGCGAACTTACTCCAAGGTCCCTCCTCCTAGGGTAATGATTGAAGATGAGGAAGAGGAATTTACAACACATGTCCATATTGAGCCTCTAGAGACAAAGAAAGAAAAGAAATTCAAAGAACAATTAGAGAAGTTGGAGAACATGATTCGAGTGGAAAAAAGCTCAGAAGGCCAAACAGTGGATTCAGAGGAAATGAGTTTCTTCTCCGGGGTAAGAATTCCTAAAAAATTTAAATGGCAGATTGATAGGTTTGATGGGTTAGGAGATCCCAAGGTTCACCTCAAAGTTTTTCTCAACCTCGCTAAGTCGTGGCAACTTGTAGATAAGCAAATGGGGCAAGCCTTCATGTTAACCCAATCGGGACTAGCACTAAGGTGGCTCACACAGTTGGAGTCACCCCAAACTCAAAATTGGCAATAATGGTGAAAGCCTTCACCAAATAGTACTCATACAACACTGAAGTGGATGTGAAGCAACAAGAGCTTGAGACTTTGAGGCAACAACATAGAGAAGGATTCACTGCCTTCTTGATGAGGTTCAAGTATAAGGCCACCAAGATGACAGATAGGCCTTCAGAAGCAGAGCAAGTGGAGATGTTAATAGAGAACTTATCAAAGCCTTATTACGATGTTCTTTACTACCAACATCTACAGGCTTTTGATGCTTTGAAAGCCACCGGTACACGTATGGAAAATAGAATTCTGAGAGAGGCCCAGTATCAAGGATCATCCTAAGATGCAAGCAAGAACACTAGAGTTGGCGGGGAAAGGGTCCAGAAACTAATGTGGTGAGTGTAGTGTAGCAATCAATCTCACCAGCCATTCCTTCATAGCCGTTTGTAATACGATTAAATGATCCATCCCAGAAGGCTCCTCATCCAAGAAGACAATTTACAGAATTAGGAATGCCTTTGGCCATAATATATGAAAAGTTGAAAAAGCAAGGTCTTTTGGGAACTTCAACTCCAAGAGTGATCCGTAATCCTCCCCCGGCTTGGTATAAAGAGTATGAATACTGCTCTTACCATACTCAAAAGGGACATACTACTGAATGATGTTTAGCTTATAGCACGTAGTTCAAGATTTGATAGACAGCGGAACCATTAAAGTAGAGGCCAAATGTCCTCCCAATGGTATCACCAATCCACTCCCTGACCATATGAACAATCTGGATGAAGAAGCCATAGAGAGTGATCTCGCTCAACTTATTGTATCCAGAGCTCGAAGGAATCACATAAATGCCCACACTTATAGGAAAATCATGAGTAAAAGGGCCATAAGGACTCCCAAGAGGAACGAATCATCAAAAGAAGAATCAAAAGATCGGACTCCCACCGTTTATCCTTCCTCATTAACAGAAGAATCTACCATACCATACCTCCAACCTTCACCATATTACCAACCTCCACCATATCATCAACCTTCACCACACCATCAAAGAGAAGGAATTTCCTCATCCTATCATTCCCAATCTTCATATCCTACCTCTCACATTACCTCATCTTTATACCACCCCACCTCATATCCCTCATCACCCTTATACCAATCCCATTCTGAAGGTTCAGTGTACAATGCAGAAGAAGGATGGATGGATGGGTACAATTGGAAGGATATACTTGCACTACTAGATTCCCTAAAGATGACCTCAACAACAGGATCAGTGATTACATTAGGGGAAGACCAAGAGAGTGATCCCACTTCTCTAATTCAATCTACTATATCTTCAGAAGATAATCCATAGGTAATTTAAGAGGTTACAATTAATCTTCTCAGAGCAATAATTGCATTGGCCATAAAGGAACAGGTCAAAGAGCACATCTCCCAAATCCACATAGGGAGTGACACAGAGGATGATGAATCAGGTCTGGTCCAACTTTGAACTAGTGATGTCAAGTCTAACCCTATGGAAATCTTTCGGTCCATATGATCTGAATACTATGAGCGTTTGGATGCAGGAGAATTTGATGGGTAAGAGGAATCTGATGTAGAACCAAGTGAGGGGGAAATCAGTGAGGAAGAGGATGATGACAACAACAATGAGGACGAGAATGAAGATGAGAAGGATGGAGATGATCTGATTCTTAAGAGGATGATGAGTATCCAGACTGGGATGACCACCAAGGGCCCTGGTACAATGACAATGATGATGAGTCAGAATATTACTCACTAAATTATTAGACATGTTTCTCAGTCTATGCTATCGGTGGTGATAATCTAATAGCTAATCCGATAGGTGGCGTTTACCCTTCCCTCTGCATGGGAGGAGAAGATTCTACATCAAATTCAAAAAATGATGAAGAATCTATAGAGCTGACACAAGTTTATATGGACAAACAGTACTCCACGTTTGAGTTAGAAGAAAAGTTGTGTGAAGTGTACTCTAACACGTTGAGGATGTAAGAGAAAGTGGAAGAAATTGACAACATGTTGGGTGAAGTAACTATCAATGATCATTACTACAGTGAGCAGCTGAATGATCTGGAAGAAATAGGGCCAGATGATACATTCACAAAGGTAGTAGATGCCGCATTCCAACAGTTGTCTAATGCAGTCAAGAAGTTATGAGCCATGGCCCTCAACATTTGTGGAGGACCTCGACTTACCACCCCAAGCAGGGAGGGGAAATCAGAAGAAGAGAATGATCCTATGGTAAGGATAATCACCATAACAAATAGTGATGATGAAGATTGTTATCCCACAGAGATTATTATGAAGAAACCTATCAACATGATGGAAACTAGAAGTGGAAGAGACTATAAGGGCAAGGCTCTAGTAGTGGAACAGTCAAGGACCCATGAGGCCGGAACCAGCAGCTTAAAGAAAGAATAAGAGAACCCAATCTTGGCTCAACTCAAGAAGTCCCAGGCTAATATCTCAATTTGGGGATTGTTGATGGCATCCCCCACACACCATGAAGTAGTTTTGAAGTTTCTCACCAATGTACAAGTGCCGATCGAGATAAATCCGGCACATCTAGCACATATAGTATCGGCAACATATGCGGTGCAATCCTTAATGTTCTCAGATTTAACAGTTCCCAAAGGGGTCCAGCACAATCAAGCTTTCCACATCATGGTAGAATGTCTTAACAAGGTGGTTCTCCAGGTTCTTGTTGACAACGGGTCCACTTTAAATGTGCTACCATTGAGATCGGCAAAGAGTATTAGCATCAACCTAGAAGAAATGAGGCTAACTACCCAAACCATATGAGCATATGACAATACCAAGAGGAAAATCCTTGGCATCCTTACTCTTGCCAAAAAGATTGGCCCGGTGAAGTTTGATATTGATTTCCAAGTCATTGATATACTGGCAGCTTTTAACATGCTCTTGGGAAGGCCTTGGTTACATCATGTGAAGGTAGTGTCCTCTTGTCTCCATAAAAAAATGAAGTTCATTCATGAAGGAAATGTAATCACGGTAGCCGGGGACCCCAAAGTGGTTAACACCTTGGCCAATATTGAAAATGGAGAAGAACAAGACCACGAAGTTCAACTAGGTGGTTTCGAATTAGAAACAACTTGTGTAGTCATTGCCAAAGAAGTTTCAAAAGAGGAAATCCCAACTAACTATGAAGCCATCTAGAGTCTGCCGGTGAATCAGATGATGAAGAATATGTAATATTTTCCTGGCATGGGACTAGGAAAATATCATCAAGGAGTTCCAAAGTAGCCTAATTTGGAAGTGAACAAAGGAAAGAATGGTCTTGGGTACACTCCTCTGACCACTAAGGGGCAGAAAGTCCTGAGGATAACTAGGAAGATCTCTCTCTCTTATTACCCTACTCTAAATGGGTATTTTGTGAAAGAAGGATAGGATTTTCCTTTCTGCGAAAATGTGGAGCCATGGTTTGATGAAACTGCCGTAAAAATGCAACTAGGATTTAAAGTATTTTTCCAAGACAAGTTCAACTGGGTGACTTATGAAGTGGAACAACAGAAAATTCTAGTCAAGGAAAGTGATCAGGATAGTTGCATCACCGGGATAGCAGAAATTGCACTGATTGAGATTAGGTCTTCCTCTGGTGACCTTACAACATTGATCCAATCAAAGGAGGCACCAAGTCCTTGAGTCCTCCTGAAAAGAGAATGGAAAAAGAAGATAAGGCTCACCTAAAGTCTGTCGCTTCCCATTGATTTGAAAAGCTACATTTACTCCCTCCTACAAGAACCAAGAGCCCTAGAGCTACATGAGCTCAAGCCTCGTCCTTTTAGAGGAAGAAGTGCGTATACGAAGGAGAGAACAGCATAGAGAATTATGATTTGTATGTACTATACCTGAACCAACTGCAACGGGAAGGCTCGTGAAGGTGGTTAAAGATGTGACCGAGGCACTGGGATGGCATCCCTCAATAGGCTTGAAAAGATAGACTTTATTGAAAGAGGATTGAGCAGTCTCCACCAATTCTCACCCCTTAAAAAGTTCAGCTTCTGAGAGCATGAGATTGACCAACTGGTATTCATCAAGAAACAGACACCTATCCAGAAGAACCATTGCTCCACTAAAGAAATAGCAGCAACTTTTTCAGAAGAAGAAGAAGGCCCTTTGCCACACCTCCTCATCCATCAAGCCACTGAGTTGCTCCTGAACTGGACAAGCATTGGAGAAAACTTCAAGTTTGCTCATGCTATTGAGTCAACCAGCTTGAATACCCTTGGAAAAAGCATCAAGCCAGTTATCAAGTTTGTAGTTGAATCTGTTGTTTATGATTTCGTGTCGGCCTCCCCTCTCGAGGAGAGTCTAGAGTCCTTGTATGACGATTCTGTTACTACTTCTTTCATGAATGAAATTTCTTATTTCGAGAATGACTTGCCTCCTTTTTCTGATGATGATCTTAATAAATATCAAGGATCAATAAAACAATGCAAACCAAAGAAAGCCCAACCCAACCATAGGATACCCGCGTTATTAATCTAGGAAACAACCAATGCCTTTGAGAGGTAAAAATTGGCACTACCCTTAATGACAAAGAAGCAGAATAGATGATTAGTCTTCTGAGGGAATTCACTGAGGTCTTTGTTTGGTCTTATGTGGATATGCCTGGTATCGACCCCAACATCGTGCAACATCAATTGCCGACCTTCCCTCGGGCAAAACTAGTAAAGCAGAATCTCCGAAGAATGGAGTGAGAGGATCAAAGAAGAAGTTGTGAAGCAATCAAATACAGGATTTCTACAAGTGGTGAAGTACCCCCAATGGTTGGCCAACATTGTACCGATACCGAAGAAAGATGGCAAGGTACAAATGTGTGTGGACTTCCTAGATCTTAACAAAGTGAGCCCTAAAGATGACTTTCCATTACCTCACATTGATGTATTGGTAGACAACACAGCGGGACATACCTTGTTAGCATTTATGGTTAGATTCTCGGGATACAACCAAATAAGTATGCACCCAGAAGATCATGAGAAGACAGCCTTCACCACTCTTTGGGGAACCTATTGTTACAAGGTGCTATCTTTTGGACTGAAGAATGCCGAGGTAACTTATCAGAGAGCAGCTACGGCCATTGCATGACATGATGAATAAAGATGTGAAAGTCTATGTGGATGACATGATAGTAAAGTCAAAAGATAGGTAGGGGCATATCCCGCGCTAAGGCGTTTCATTGAAAGAATCAAGAAGTATCAGCTAAAGTTGAACCATCAGAAGTGTGTATTTAGGGTGACAGTAGGAAAGTTGTTAGGATTCTTGGTGAGTGAGAAAGGCATTGAAGTCGACCCTATCAAGATCAAGGCAATTCAAGAAATGCCCACACCTTGGACTGAGAAGCAAATACGAGGATTTTTGGGTTACATCTAATGTATTAGCAGATTCATAACTCAGTTGAATACAATCTGTGAACCAATGTTCAAGCTGCTGAAGAAGGATCAACCCACAGAATGGAATGACCAATCCCAACAAGCTTTTGACAAAATCAAGGGATACCTCATGAACCCACCAATATTGACACCGTCAATGGAAGGAGAACCACTTCTCTTATACTTATCCGTGGAAGAATATTCCATGGGCACTTTGCTAGCACCGAAGGAGACAAAAGAAGGGGTAGAGCATGCCATATATTACCTCAGCAAGAAGTTCCTAGAATACGAGACATGATATACATCTTTGGAAAGAACTTATGCTTGTAGACAACCAATTTTGTCACCCTCCTTCGGCTATGATGAAATGTGGATGTTGGACATGACTTTTGGCTTTCGATTAATAGAGATGATGATGGAAACACTCCCCTACCTAAAACGCTAGAAACCCCCATGCGGGAGAGAAGAGGGCCCATTTTTTTATTTTTATATACGAAGGAATCCAGTCAAGATGACCGTACGATGGATAGTGCTCGAAAATATGATTAAAACGATATATGGCACGTCAAAATTGGACCAACGGATCTCCCTTGATAGTTACCAGAAAAATCCGTAAACTATACGCACTACCCACACTGGCCAGTAGGCCAACCCGCACGCGTGCTTGCTGTCCATATGGGCAGTAGCATATGGTGCCAACCAGCCATGCACCCCAGCCATGCACCCTCGCCCAGCAACCCCGTGTCCCTACATGCACTAGCCTGTGCCCCCACTTGCACTGGCCTGTGCCCCCATGTGCACAGGCCTGTACCCCCACATGCACTAGCTTGTGCCCCCGTGTGCACTGACCTGCGCCCCCGTGGGCACAAACCTGCACCCCCACAGGCACAAGCCTGTGCCCCCGCAGGCATAAACCTATGCCTCGACTGGCACAGACCCACACCCCCGCAATCATAGGCCTAAGCCCTCACCCTGCACACCATGTGAACACATAGGCTAGCCCACGCGCGTGCAGACCAACCTATGCCCACCTGTGCCATGTTGCCCACCAAACCTATGCCCACCTATACCATACTACCCACCCAACCTGTGCCCACCTATGCCATACTTCCCACCCATCTTTTGCCCACTTATGCCACACTGCCAGCACCCCCTCTGTGCCCAATTTGTGCCCACCTATGTGCCCAGCTCACACCCAATGCCACTACCCGTGTGCCATACGCCGCACACCCATGACATTACCCGCATTCCTGCCCTCCTCTACTGACCATGCCGCATGCAATTCGGCCTAGTCTGACGCATCACCGTCAATGGTCGGGATCGATATTCCCCTGACTCGGTGGATGAAGAAACTTCCTCTTCACCCACTTAAGACCAAAAAACCCCTCTTTTACCCATTGGACAAAAGCCCTTCCCACCAATTTTGGTCTAGTGTATAAAAGTCCGTTCCCCCCACTTTAGGCAAGAACCCCCTTTTTATCCATTGGACAAAGAGGTTCCCTCTTTGCTATTGGCCGAAAAAACCTATAAATACCCCCGTCCTTTGGATTTTACACACCAAAATCCCACCTCACTCCCTTGTAGTGAAACTCTCCTCCCCTCCCCCTCTTGATTTTCTTTAGGTCTTTGGAGCAATCTTCGTTAAGATCTAAAATCTTGTTCAGATCTTCGAATTGTTCTTTAGGACTTTGAAGATCTTCAATCCAAGTTCGTAGTCCAATCATTTTTTTTCCAAAAGTAGTATATTCTTCAACCCTTTGAGTGTTCTTGAGTTTTATAGAAATAGAAATCCCTCCTCCTTGAGGTTCTTTGGGTCTACGAAGAGATCTTTGTCAAGATTTGGAACTCTGTTCGAATCTTCAAAGTGTTCTTTGAGGCTTTGGGGATCTTCAATCCATTTTTAGGTCAATTTGTTTCTTTCCAAAAATAGCAGTTCCTAGCGAAAGCCCTATCAAAGTGCTCCTGAAATCTTTTAAGAAATAGCCATTCCCAGTGGAAGCTCTGGCGAAGTGCCACCTTAGCCTAGCCCTCCCCTAGCCTATCCCTAGCGGAAGCTTTGTCAAAGTGCCACCTCAGCCTAGCCATCCCTAGCCTATCCCCAGCGGAAGCTCTGCCAGAGTGCCATCTCAGCCTAGCCCTCCCATAGCCTATCCCTAGCTGAAGCTCTGTCAGAGTGCCATCTCAACCTAGCCCTCCCATAGCCTATCCCCAGCAGAAGCTCTGTTCTGTTGGAGTGCGACCTCATCCTAAGCCCAAAATAGCCTTCCTTAGCTGAAGCTCTATTTAAATCCAAATCCAGAAATAGCCTTCCCTAGTCAAAGCTCTGTCCGAATCCAAATTTAAAAGTAACCATTCCTAGCTAGAACCTTGTCTGAATATCATCACAATTAGCATCTCTCAAGAAAGGAAGTTAGTGGTCAAGACCATCTTCACCTAATTCAGGAGAACATGAAAGACAGTCTGAGTCAGTACTATTTAGGGGCCCACCCCTCTTAACCCGAAACATGGGTCAAACTCAGGTATAATCTCTCTCCTCATTTAAGCATAATGCAGATATATAATAGACCTTGTTTTAATGTACATAGTGTTTAAATTCAGTCTATGTATATGTGTGATAACTTAGCCATGCATGTGGACTAGTAATAATTGTGAAAAATGTCTGTTCATAAGCATCTAGTAGGAAGATCGATTGAATCAGGCAGATTGGGTGCCTAACACCTTTCCAACTCTATAACCTGACACTTACCCTAAATCTCTGGACTGGACTAATCATCGGGCCCTTTTCTCCAGAATTGGGCCCACCCCTCGATCCTAAGCCTATAATCCTAGGTCACGACTCCAAACCCTTTTGTATGATCTCGATCCCTATATTGGAGCATCATCAAATCCCCATCTTGAATGACGAACTTTATACTCTTATGAAATTGTCCTCCACTTATCTCTGAGTGGTGATACAGCGATGCGGGCCCTGCAAGTAAAGCACACACAACACACCCCTCCCTCACTAAAAAGAGAAAGAGAGGAGAGAGGATGGAATCAACGCCAACACTTTTCACAAAAGGGCGGAGGCATCTCCGGCTGCTACCCTCACAGTGGCAACTCCATTGGGGATAAATGTCAAGCTTCTGATACTAGATGCTACCTTTAAATGCAAGAACATTTTTGCCACATTTGTTTAAAAACATGTTTGGCTAAGCCCATGTTTGTAATTGTATTCACTAACTACATCATGCATCGTGCTTGAAGTGAAATCATTTCCCGAGGGTACTCCCTGTCATGCCTGCACCCTCAGGGAGGTCAGTGCATGACATACTAAGTACTCTGAGAGCAAATGATACCCGTTTCTTGTACAAGAATGGAAGGTATCAACAAATGGCAAGGATGTTGTAATTGTGCCATCACCCTCGGGGAGGTCCGTACACTTTATGACATTCTGAGATCAAATGTGTCATCAAATGGTGAGGATGTCCGTATTTGTGTTAGCACCCTCAGGGAGGTCCGTGCACTTTATAGCATTCTGAGATCGAATGATGGTTACCCTACATTACACTTTTGCACACAATCACTCATGGTTCCACCACCCCGTGGCCAGTTGCTTAACCTTGTATGTAGTCACAAGTAATAGGTAAGGAAGTCACCCCCTTGATCTTGTACCTACTAGTATATCAAAAGGATCATATACCTTGCGTATATAGATCCTGTCAAGGAAGCCTTGTCGGTCCTATTGCATCCACCACATGCTCGCATCATACAGGAAATATATGAAGAAGCAAGGAGCGCCACAATCTAACTGAAGAATTTTTTTACGGTCTTGAAAAGGAATGTTCCTACACTATATTCCCATTGTAAAGAATTACTTTCCTAAGTGGGTTTCGGATAGAAGGTGTCCCTCCTCCTTAAAGAAAAATTCTAGATACGTGACTCAAGGGAAATCCAATCAGAGTCAGGTCAAGTCCCGAGAAGTCTCGAGAAAATCAGGAGGAAGGACACATAGTGGGAAAAAGAGCAAAAAAAGCATGACTTTATTACATGGAATGTCTTATGGGAATATTCTCGATAAGCCATTTGTATGAATCTCCCACTTATGACATTAGGTGGACTAGGGGCATCAAACCCTATCCACCCCCTATTATTAAGCGGACTGACTTTGGATGAATCATTAGTTGTTAATTTAGTGAATGTGTGAAAAAAGGGTTAGGAATTCAAGAATCCTAAAATAAGCCACTTTTGGTTCAGGTACAATTCCACACCTCAAGTATTCTTTGCGGTCCCTTTGGAGGCGTCAAGGTAATCAGTTGACTCACCTAAGTCCAGTATCACCCCCATCATCTCTCCGAGATTGTCTACTACCGAGTGATTACAGCCCAGTTAGTATAGATCCACATGGCTTTGAATCACCTGAACAAGACTAGGTCCATCCAGTGGAGACCTTACAAATAGAAATGGCTATAGTCAAGAGAGGTATCGCTCAGATCTTACAGGCACTTCAGAAACCTCCCATAACTGAGCCGGCACCGGCTACTGGAGATGTGGAACAAAATGGAACTATAAGTTATTGTGGGAACTCTTCCCAAGTTTACTCAGGAGAACCAAAGCATGTTAGACCAATTGGTTAAAGAGGATCTTCACCTACCCATCCAAATAGTCAACGAGGGGCCTATTCCAAGGTTCCTCCTCCCAGGGCGGTGATTGAAGATGAAGAAGAGGAATTTATGGCATATGTCTGAATGGAACCTCCAGAGATGGAGAAAGAAAGGAAACTCAAAAAGTAGTTAGAGAAGTTGGAGAACATGATTCAAGTGAAAAAAATCTTGGAAGGCCGAGCAGTGGATTCAAAGGAAATGAGTTTCTTCTCCAGGGCAAGAATTCCAAAAAAATTCAAATGGTAGACTAACAGGTTTGATGGGTCAGGAGACCCCAAGGGTCACCTCAAGGTCTTTCTCAACATCGTCAAGTTGTGGAAATTTGCAGATAACCAGATGGGGTAAGCCTTTATGCTAACCCTCTCAGGGCCAGCACTAAGGTGGCTCACATAGTTGGAGTCATCCCAAACTCAGAATTGGACCACAGTGGTGAAAGCCTTCACTAAATAGTACTCATACAATACTGAGGTAGATGTGAAATTTCGAGATCTTGAGATGCTGAGATAGCAGCCTAGAGAAGGATTCACTGCCTTCTTGATGAGGTTCAGAGATAAGGCCACCAAGATGGTAGATCAGCCTTCAGAAGCAGAGCAAGTGGAGATGTTGATAGAGAACCTATCAAAGCCCTATTATAATGTTCTTTACTATCAACATTTACAAATTTTTGATGCCTTGATAGCCACAGGCACATAGGTGGAGAATAGAATCCTAAGGGAAGCCCAGTATCAAGGATCCTCCCAAAATGTAGGGAAGAACACCAAAGTTGGACAGGAAAAGGGTTCGAAAACTAATGTGGTGAGTGCAGTTCAGCAGTCAGGCCCGCCAGCCACTTCTTCACAGCCATTCATAATACAAGCAGATGCACCCTCTCAGAAGGTCCCTTGTCCAAGGCAGTTTTCTGATTTAGGAATGCCTGTGACTGCAACATATGAGGAGTTAAAGAAACAGGGATTGCTAGGGACAATGGCCCTGAGAGTAATCAACCACCCTCCTCCAGCTTAGTATAGGGATCATGAATATTGTGCTTACAATACTCAGAAAGGGCACACCACTGAAAGATGCATAGGTCTCCTACATGCAATCCAGGACTTGGTAGATAATAGAACAATTGAGGTCAAGGTCAAGCAACCTCCCAATGTCAACACCAATCCACTTCCTGATCATGTGAGCAATCTAGATGAAGAAGCCACAGAGAGTGACCCTGCTCAACTCATTGTACCTATAGCTCGGAAGACCATATGAATGCCCGCGCTTATAGGAAACTCATGAGTCAAAGGGTCAGAGTCATAAGGACTACCTGAAGAAGAGAATCATCAGAAGAAGAATCAGAAGATTGGACTACCGCCGTTCATCCTTCCTCATCAATAGAAGAAATTGTTGTACCATATTACCAACCCCCACCGTACCTTCCACCTTCACCATATTATCAGCCTCCACCATATCATCAATTTTCCCCTCACTATCAAGGAGAAGGAATTTCCTCATCCTATCACCCCCAATCCTCATATCCCACATCTCACATTACATCATCTTCATACCATCCTGCTTCATATCCCTCGTCACCCTCATACCAATCCGATTCTCAAGGTTCGGTGTATAACCCAAAAGAAGGATGGATGGACGGGTACGATTGGAAGGATATGCTTGCACTATCAGATTCCCTAAAGATGACTTCATCAACAGGGTCAATAAATGCATTAGGGGAAGCCAAGGAGAGTGATACCACTTCTCTAATTCAGCCTGCTGCATCTTTAGAAAGCAATTTAGAAGTAATTGAAAAGTTCAAAAGGTCACAGTTGATCTTCTCAGAGCAGTAACTGTATTGGCCATAGGCAAGCAGATCAAAGAATACACTTCCCTAATCCACATAGGGAGTGACACAGAAGATGATAAGTCAGGACTAGTCCAACATCGAGCTAGTGATGACAAGACCAACCCTATGGAAATATTTTGATCCATACACTCTAAATACTACAAGTGTTTGGATGCCGGAGAATTTGATGGTCTAGAAGAATCTGATGAAGAATCAAGTGAGGGGGAAATCAATGAAGAAGACGATGATGACGATGACGATGAGGACGAGGATGAGAATGATGGAGATGACTTCCAATCTTAGGAAGATGATGAGTATCTAGACTAGGATGACTACCTATGGCCTGGGTACATTGATAATGATGACAAGTCAAAATACTATCCACTAGATGACCAATCCTGTTTCTCAGTTTGTGCTATCCATGGTGATGATCTAGTAGTTGATCCGACATATAGCATTTACCCTTCCCTTTATATGGAAGGATCTGATTCTACATCGGACTCAAAGAGTGATGAGGGATCGAGAGAGCCGTTGTAAGTTTATCTGGATGAACCAAGCTCCCCAGTCGAGATGGAACAAAAGATGTGTGACATATTCTTAAACACTGTAAGCATGCAGGAAAGGATAGAAGAAATTGACAACATGTTGGGAGAAGTAGCTGTCAGTGACCTTTACTACCATGAGTAGTTGAATGATTTGGAGGAAATAGGGCCATATGACACAATAGTAAGAGCGATAGATGCTGTATTTCAAGAGCTCTCTAATGCGGTTAAAAAGTTGTGAGCCAGGGCTCTTGACATTTGTGGAGGACCTCCCACTCTCGATAGGGAGGGAGAATCAGAAGAAGAGGATGACTCTATGGTAAGGGATAATCACCCTAACAAATAGTGATGATGAAGACTGCTATCCCACAGAGATTATTGTAAAGAAATATGAAGGCCTTAGCAGTAAAATAGTAAAGGGCTAGTGAGGCGGGAACTAGCAACATAAAGAAAAGAGCCAGAGAACCCAATCTTGGCTCAACTCAAGAAGTCCCAAGCAAATATCTCAATTTGAGGATTGTTGATGGCATCCCCCACACACCGTGAAGCAGTCTTGAAGTCTCTCACCAATGTGCAAGTGTCGATAGAGATAAATCCAGCACATCTTGCACATATAGTAGGGGCAACATATGCAGTGCAATCCTTGATGTTCTCAGATTCAAAGCTTCCCAAAGGGGTCCAGCACAATCGAGCTCTCCACATCACGGTAGAATGTCTTGACAAAGTGGTTCCCCAGGTTCTAGTTGACAATGGGTCTGCTTTGAATGTGCTACCATTGAGATCGACAAAGACTATTGGCATCAATTTAGAAGAAATGAGGCCGACCACCCATATGGGCATATGACAATACCAAGAGAAAGATCCTTGGCATCATTACCCTTGCCGTAAAAATTGGCCCGATGAAGTTTGATATTGATTTCCAAGTCATTGACATACCGGTGGCCTTTAACATGCTCTTGGGAAGGCCTTGGTTGCATCCTGCGAAGGCAGTGTCCTCTAGTCTCCATAAAAAATGAAGTTCATTCATGAAGGGAAGGTGATCACAGTAGCTGGAGATCCTGAAATGGTTAATACCTTGGCCAATATTGAAAATGGAGAAGAGCAAGACCAGGAAGTCGAACTAAGTGGTTTTGAATTGGACACAACTTGTGCAGCCATTACCAAAGAAGCACCAAAGAAGGAAATCCCAGCTAACTATGAAGCCATCTGGAGTCCGCCAGTGAATCAAATGATGAAGAATATACAATATTTTCTTGACATGAGATTATGGAAATATCATCAAGGAGTTCCAAAGCAGCCTAGTTTGGCAGTGAACAAAGGGAAGAATGGGCTTGGGTACACTCCTCCGATCACCAATGGCCAAAAAGTAATGAGGATGACTAGGAAGATCTCCGTCTCTTACTACCCTACTCTCAATGAGTATTTTGTAAAAGAAGGAGACAATTTCCCCTTTTATGGAAATGTGGAAACATGGTTTGATGAAACCGTCGTAAAGATACAACCAAGATTTGAAGTATTTTTACAAGATGAGTTTGACTAGGTGACTCATGAAGTGGAACAATAAAAAATGCTAGCCAATGAAAGTGACCAAGATAGTTGCATCACTGGGATAGTGGAAATTGCACTGATTGAGACTAGGTCTTCTTCTGGTGACCCTACAACATTAATCCAATCAAAGGAGGCACCAAGTCCTCGAGTCCTCTTGAAAAGAGAATGGGAAAAGAAGATAAGGCTCACCTGGAGTCTACCGCTTCCCATTGATCTGAAAAGCTATATTTTCTCCCTCCTATAAGAACCAAGAGCCCGAGAGCTACATGATTTCAAGCCTCATCCTTTCAAAGGAAGAAGTATGTATGCGAAGCAAAGAAGGGCATAGAGAATGAAGGTCTATATATACTGTGCCCAAACCAACTGCAATGGAAAGGCTCGTGAAGGTGGTCAAAGATGTGACCGACGCAATGGGATGGCATCCCTCAGCAGGCTACAAAAGATAGACTTTATAGAAAGAGGATTGAGCAGTCTCCACCAATCTTCACCCCTCAAAAAGTTCAGTTTTTGAGAGTATAAGACTGACCAGTTGGTATTCGTGAAGAAGCGGGCACCCATCCAGAAGAACCATTCTGTCACTGAAGAAGTAGCAGCAACTTTCTCAGAGGGAGAAGAAGGCCCTTTATCACACTTCCTCATCCATCAAGCCACTGAACTGCTCCTAAACTGGACAAGCATTGGAGAAAACTTTAAGTTTACTCATGCTATTGAGTCAACTAGCCTGAATACCCCTGGTAAAAGCATCAAGCCAGTTATCGAGTCCATAGTCGAGTCTGTTATTTATGATTCTGTGTTGACCTTCCCTCTTGAGAAGAGTCTAGAGTCCTTGTATGTCAAGTCTGTTACTCCTTCTCTCATGAATAAAATTTTTGATTCTGAGTATGACTTGCCACCTTTTCCTAATGATGATCTTAATAAATACCAAGAATTAATAAAACAATGCAAACCAAAGAAAGCCCAACCTGTGAGGATACTCGGGTTATTAATTTAAAAACCGACCAATGCCTTTGAGAGGTAAAAATTGGCACCACCCTTGATGGCAAAGAAGCAGAATAGATGATTAGTCTTCTGAAAGAATTCACCGAGGTCTTTGCTTGATCTTATAAGGATATGCCTAGTATTGACCCCAACATCGTCCAACATCGATTGCCAACTTACCCTGGGGAAAAGCCAGTAAAGCAGAAGCTTCGAAGAATGCTTCCAGAATGGAGTGAGAAGATCAAAGAACAAGTTGTGAAGCAACGGAATGTAGGATTTCTACACGTGGTGAAATACCCCTAATGGTTGGCCAACATTGTACCAGTATCGAAGAAGGATGGCAAGGTACGAATGTGCATGGACTTTCGAGATCTTAACAAAGTAAGCCCTAAAAATGACTTCCCATTACCTCACATTGATGTATTGGTGGAAAACATGGCAGGTCATGCTTTATTATCACTTATGGATGGATTCTAGGGATATAACCAAATAAGCAAGCACCCAAAAGATCATGAGAAGACTGCCTTCACCACTCCATGGGGAACCTATTGTTATAAGGTAATGCCTTTTGGACTAAAGATCACTGAGGCAACTTATTAGAGAGCAGCTACAGCCATATTGCATGACATGATGAACAAAGATGTGGAAGTCTATGTGGATGACATAATAGTAAAGTCAAAAGATCGCAGGGGCATATTCCCGCGCTAAGGCTTTTCTTTAAAAGAATCAAGAAGTATCAGCTGAAGTTGACCCCCAGAAGTGTGTATTCTGGACAACAACGGGAAAGTTGTTAGGCTTCTTGGTGAGTGAAAGAGGCATTGAAGTCGACCCTATCAAGATTAAGGCAATTTAGGAAATTCCCACACCTTAGACTGAGAAGTAAATACGAGGATTTTTGGGTCACATCCAATATATTAGCAGATTCATAGCTCAGTTGACTACAATCTATGAACCAGTTTTCAAGATGCTGAAGAAGGATCAGCCCACTGAGTGGAATGACCAATACCAACAAGCTTTTGACAAAATCAAAGGATACCTTATGAACCCACCAGTATTGACACCGCCGGTGGAAGTAGAGCGACTCCTGTTGTATCTGTCTGTGAGAGAATACTTCATGGGTTCTTTGCTAGCACAGAAGGAGACAAAAGAAGGGGCAGGCCATAGCTGATCATTTGGCTGCCCACCCCACAAAAGATAGAAGATCGTTGGATGATGCCTTTCCCAATGAAGGAATCGTTGCAATGGAGGAGGAAGATATAGTTAATGAATGGAAATTATTCTTTGATTGAGTAGCTAATCAAAAGGGGTGTGGTGCGGGAATATTGGTCGTCACTCCTGACAGCATTTATTTGTCTTCATCATTCTGCCTTGATTTTTCCTGTACCAACAATATTGCTGAGTATGAAGCTTGTACTTTGGGGTTAGAAATGGCCCTAACCATTGGGGTTAAAAGGATTAAGGTGTATGGAGACTCATCCATTGTCATTTTTCAGACACAAAGAAAGTGGAAGACTAGAGATGAAAAGCTGAAGCCATCTCAAGAACATTTGGAAGAGGTGATTAAACACTTTGAGAAGATCTTGTTCAAATACTTCCAGAGAGACAACAACAGGTTTTCCTGATGCCCTTGTAACCTTGGCTTCCATGGTAGAATGCAAACCCATGGCTAGGGTCTGACCATTCTTGATAGAACAAATAAGCAGACCTATTTATCAAAATTTGGTGAACTCTCTCACTATGGATGGTCGGTCTTGGTTTTCTCACATAATAGATTTCATCAGGGAAAGGAAGTACCCAGTTGAAGTAACTGATAGAGAAAAGAAATTTCTGAGAAGATATGTCACCCAGTTTATTCTTCAAGAGGATTTGTTATACAAAAGAACCTATGACGGAATATAGTTGTTGTGTGTGGATGAAGAACAATCTATAACCATCATGGAGGAAATTCATTAAGGTCTTGTGGACCCCACATGAATGCTAAGATGTTATCTAAAAAGACCCTCAAGCTGGGATATTACTAGAACACAATTTAAGCAGATTGCGTGGACTTTGTCAAGAAATGCCACAAGTGTCAGATATTTGCTAACATCATACACATCCCGCCAATAGAGTTGCATTTGCTCAGTTCACCTTGGCCATTCTCCACTTGGGACATCGACTTTGGAAAGGTCAACCCTAAAGCATCCAATGGTCATGAGCTCATCTTGGTAGCCATAGATTCTTTCACCAAGTGGGTGGAAGCTCAGTCTTATGCAGTCCTCACATCTGCTAAGGTAGCCAAATTCATCCAAGAAGATATCATTGCGCGATATAGAGTACTTCAAGAATTGATATCAAATCAGGGATCCCATTTATAGGGCAAGACCAATAAAATCTACACAAAGTTCGATATCAGAAGACATCGCTCTACCACTTACAGGCCACAGACCAATGGGGCAGTGGAAGCAACCAACAAGAACATCAAAGTTATCTTACAGAAAATGGTGGAAACACATAAGGATTGGCCTAATAAGTTACCCTTACCTTGTGAGCATACTGAAATTCTATACGATCCTCGATGGGGGTGGGTTGAGGCGGTTCTTCCTGTGGAAATCCTAGTACCATCCCTAAGGGTGCTCCTTGATAGTCAGCTACCTGAAGGAGAGTGGGTAAAGGCTAGACATGATGAGCTCAACTTTCTCAATGAAAGGCATATGAAAGCCATAGATAATCTGAGGAAATATCAATTGAGAATGGCACGGGATTTCAACACATAGAAGAGGACAAACTTGTTCTTCGAGAACAAAGAGCCCCAATTAATGACCCGAGAGGGAAATTCAGGCTTAATTGGAGCGGCATGTTCACTATTAAAGAGATTTTACCAGGAAAAGCTGTGAAACTCATGGACCACAACGGCAAAGAAGTGTCAGGACTAGTCAATATGGGTCAACTTAAGAAATATTATGTCTAAAAAGGTGAAAATACCTAAACTATGTCAAACTTGATTACTTTCGAGGGATATGTCAGAAAATTGACATGTGCAAGTGTGGTCTCAAGTATATAAAGGCAATAAATTGGTTCCTCAATTAATAATCAAAGTATCTTAAAAGATAATCATAGTTTTTGTCCCCCAAGAATCGCCATTTCGCATGCAAGGCTATTAGGTATCTGTCATCCACCCATTGGTCCGTCACCTCTTCCCTAGGATTGTGTCCCCCAAAAATCACCATTTGGCATGCAAGCCCGTTAGGTATCTGTCATTCACCTAGGGTCCGTCAACTCTTACCCAGGATTATATCCCCTAAGAGAAAATCACCACCTAGCATTAGTTTATTAAGGCTAGTTTATTTCCCACCCTTGATCAGTAAAAAAAGAAGAGCTTGATGCAACAGTGGTAAAGGCTTATTTGAGTCATTAGCTAATGAGTTATGCTTTGATAAATCATCATATCTCTTTTGTTTGTGATGATTTCAGGAAAATTCATGAGCTCATTGGAGGATACGTTGAGAAAATGGACATTGGACATGAACATGAGGGCGCCAAGATTGCTGGAATTCATGAATGTGTCATTCCTCGGTCAGATCGGATGTGTGAAATTACATCATCAGTTACTCTTATAGGTGCCTCAACATTGGGATGCCCACTTGTATGTATTTTGGTTTGGATTAGTAGAGATCTGCCCAACTCTCAAAGAATTCTGAGTTTGTATGTTATCTTCACCTAAACGCAGGTTATTCCAGCCATCTTTGAAGAAAGATTATTCAAAGGAAATTCAAGATTTCTTTGGATGGAAAGAAGAGGAAGGGAAGCAATTTTTCAGGTATGGGAAGATCGATATTCTGAAGGTGGCTAGGATCTTCATCCAATATCTACCATTGGGAGGAATCCATCAATAGAGATCACATGATGCTTATTTACTTTGCATGATAGCTCGATATGTTCTCTGCACTCCCGGATGTGGTGCACCGCTTGTTCTGATTGAGGTAGTAAAACAGTTGAAGAAAAGGAGATGATATCATCCCTACGATTCTTGTAGAAACTCTCAAAGGATTTGATGATATGAGTTATGGCCACAAGTTCAGACTAGATCATTATCAGAGGAGTCCTACTATTTTTTAAATTTGGCTCCTCAAAAAACTAAAGTTAAACAAGCCATCAAAAGGAGGCCCACTCGGAGCCCTTTGCTACCAGGATAAGAGGGAAGTTTCAAAATTCAACCTCATCACTGATTGGGAGAAGTACCTGCAGGAAAGGACTGTGCAAGATATCATATGGAGGTGCCCAGGGAGGCCACAATAAGATTTTCTAATGAAGAACCCTAGCTATAATTATGTCAGGTTGATGGGATTAACTCACACATCCTTTTATTTGCCTACATACATCGGCCGATAATATGGGCTAGAGATAATGGACCCAGAGGAGTTAGTGAACTTTCACCCATCTCAAGAGTTGTCTCCCCATCTTGTTACTCACCTATCTTGTATATGGTTGGAAGGTTGTTCCCCTTTTCATGTAATTCACTTGATAATAGAATGAGAAAGTATTTGGATTCTCGTCTAATCCCAATTATTCTAATTATGACTTGAGTTATGGAATTGATTATGCTTGAACATTGCAAACAGAAAAAAAAAATAAAAAAAAAAAAAGGATTTTCTTTGCACCAAAGGTAAGTTTTCATTCATAAAGATGCTAAAATAAAATGATGAACAAATAAAGGGGGGAAAAAGAAAAAGGAAAATATACGTGTGTTTGTGTTTACAGGAAATACAGGAACAAATCCCTATGGGTCAAAAGTCATTGTCTGAACCATACTCTAAACCATCCTCATAGAGCACTAGGGAACCCACAAATGCTAGTCCAGCTTGCTCCAGCCTTTGGGTCGTATCCTGAATCAGCACTTCTTGCCACGTAATCTCTCGATCTTTGGTGACTATCACCTCGCACAGGCCGTAATGCTTCCTCCTAATCTTAGAATAGACCTCCGGGGACACCTGAGAAAGAGCATATCAGCTAAAGGAAGTTAAGAGTTAATTGAAGGATGATCAGATACTAACATAGTCATAATCAGTGGGCAGCCCAAGGGAAGCGTCTACATTTTGTGTTCTGCTCCAAAAGATGAGGGAGACTGGGGTTTGCTGCGTTGGGATAATTCCAAGCAGGGAATCCACGAAAGGGGATACTAGCAACTCTAAGAGACCCACCTGCACTGGTAGAGGGCCCTGCTTGTGAAGGATCAATAGCGCTGGCATGCGACCGAACAGCAGAGGGATCTATACGTCACACTCTCCCCTGAAAGAACGTCAGTCAAGACCAAAACAAGAAAGAATTTGAAGCAAATACTCAAGAAAAGGCAACATACCACTGAACCATCAGGACTAAGAGGGGTGCATACTGTCTCCTCCTCTAGGAAGGCTCTATAGTCCCTATCCTGGTCAAGAAACGAGTCATCCCATACTCCACTAGCCAAACGCTCAAACTCATCTACTGGGATGACCTCTGGAGAGTGCATGGTAGGTGGAGGAAGACCAGGAGAGGGGCGTGGCTTGATGTCCGACCACTAGGACACAACTCTCTCTGGCATTTCAAATTCCTGGTCATGCCGTTTGGGCTTACTAATGCCCCTTCTACGTTTCAAGCTACGATGAATGAAATCTTCCATCCATTCCTAATGAAATTTGTCTTGGTCTTCTTTGATGACCAGCTGGTCTATTGCCCTTCATGGTTGACTCATTTGGGCACCTGGATATTGCCTTCCATGTCTTAAACGGCCATACTCTATTTACGAAGCGCTTAAAATGTCTGTTTGGCCAACAGTTTGTGGAGTATTTAGGCCATATTGTCTCTGCCGAAGGAGTAGAAATGGATCATACAAAAATTGCAGCCATGCTAGATTGGCATGTTCCCACTTGTTTGAAAGCATTAAGGGGATTTCTGGGTCTAATAGGATACAAGCACTTTGTTAGCCATTATCCACATATGGAAGGTCCTATCACTGATTTGATCAAGAAGGGGGCATTCTTATGGACTTCTTCAGGCCAGATTGCATTTGAAGCTCTACGAACAGTCATGACTACAACCCCAGTATTAACCTTACCAAATTTCACATCTCCAATCGTGCTGGAAACCGATGCTCAGGGGTGGGCATTGGTGTGGTGTTGTCTCAAGACGACCACCCGGTCACTTATTTTAGCAAGAACACCAAGGATGCAAGCTGCGTCAACTTATGTGTAGGAGATGAACGCAATCACTCAAGCAATCATGCATTGGCTCCAATACTTGTTGGGATGCAAATTTTTCATCCGAACAGATCAACGAAGTTTGAGGAACATGACTGATCGAATGATTCAAACAACATTGGTTGTCTAAGCTTTTGGGGCAACTGTTGATACCCTATCTTAGCCACCACTATCGAGCTCAGAGCTTTATATTATATCCTCCCCAGTACCATATTTTCTCCCACAATTACTGTCAAAGGTAGCCACAATCGCAGAACTCAGATATTTGTGAGGGGCTTCACAGTAACCCAACTGCTTATATTGGGTATTCACTAAGGGATGGACTTTTGTACTTCAACCAATGACTAGTTATTGCCCCCTACTTCTTCCCTCCGACACATGTTCTTGCAAGAGCTCCACTCCTCACCAACAGGAGGTCATGACGGGTCATCACCCATAGATAAAGAAAAACAAATTATGTCATTTCCTTAACATTGATGATAGGTGTGTGTTTTGTTCATTTGAAAGAGAAACCGATTGGCACCTATGTATCTCTTATGGCTTCACAAAAAGAATTTGGGCACCAGTTATTGGGCGTTATACAACTATACGCAATGACAGTTATGCTAAGGAGACAAATGAAGTGGGGTGGGCACTAGTTATTGGGCGTAACCTGTCTTTATCATACTGCGAGACTTGACGACCTCCACCGATATAACTATTATTGTAAGTTGTTCTTCTCAAGAATTCAATAAAAGAAAAATAAAAACAAAACAAAGCACTCCGAATTACCAAAAGAAAGCAAAAAATAACATGGAACTGTCTCCCTGGCAACGGAGCAACACCCATTGTTTGAATTTTAAAAGTAACCGCAAGCGTACGGATCAGTGTAGCTAACAGCAAAAGTGCAAGGATTGATTATAGTGATCTACCTCTAACTACCGTCCTAACACAAATGCATCTAAAAGCATCCTAGCCAACACATCTAGGGAAATTGGAATTGAAATTGCAATAAAAATTGAACAACCTAACCATTCACATCTAATCCTAACCATTCGTCATCTAGGAATTTAAATACTCATACCAAGCACTTAAAAAGCAAATAACTGAAATAAAAAGTGCTGAAAAATAAATAAATAAAAAAAAATGGAATGAGGCTAGAGAGAGGCACACAAGTAGGTATCTCTGCTTAGCCCGAGGGATGCACCATATATAATATGAGCTTCCCTACTTAACTAGAGAGTACTCTTACAAGAGCTTTTTTACTTGGTTTTAGGGGAAGGGATGCAATATAAATAATCAAAATAAAATTATGGTTCCATGACTAGAGAGGAGCAAAGCCAACAAATAATCTAGCCATGAAACTTGGGGGAAAAGGAAAGCATTAATGTAAAACTAAAAATTTAAAACCTAATTTAAGAATGATGAGTAGAAAGAAGAGGGAATGAGAGGGGGGTGAGAAGACTACTGTAGAAGCCTACTTACTTGAACTTCAATGCTTGAACTTAAAAAGTTGATTGAGATTTGAAATACTACCAGTACTAAAAACCAGATCTAGAATAAACCAAATCTGAAATTGCTAGTACTAGAGAAAACAAATCTGAAAGAGAACCTTGAACTTGAAAGGAAATGCTCCACAGCTTGTTCTTGTCACCCAGAACTAAACCTAGAACTAGAACTTGAAAATTACAACTTCAATTGCATAACAATAAAATTAAAAAACTAAATCAAAGACAAAAGTGCTTGCATTCATTAAATAAAAGAGGATTACAAAAGTGTTTAATAGAAAAAAACTAAAACTAGAACTAAAGGGGGAGAGAGAGAGAGAGAGAGAACAACTAAAAAAAAACCCTAAGAAGAGAAGTGCCTCCCTTTCTCATATGATTCTTATTTATAGGGAAGGGGAGAAAAAATCCAACGAATTGGGTTTCTAAAAGGTAGGATTTTATTTTTAGGATTGAGGTCCTGAAGTGGAGGGGAGAGAAGAGAAAAATTGTGCAAGATGGGAGACCCAACGATTTTTTCTTTTTTTTCTTTCTTCTTTTTTCTCTTATTTCCTATTGTTCCTCTATTTTTCTCTCTCCTTCAAACTTGCGCACAACCCTTGGATGATTCCTCTGCTTGATTGAAGATTTGGACATCTTTGTTGATGATGTGGAGGAGAGAGACACGATTTGGATAGGATTTATTTCTCTTTTTTTCTTTCTTTTTTCTCTCTCTTCTTGTGCAACCCCCCCCCCTCTTGGCTGAATTTCTCTTTATTTGCTTTGACCAATCTTCTAATTTAATGGGAAATCTCCTCCATGCCCTTGGTCTTTAAGTGGTTGGAAAATAGGAAAGCAAAAAAAATAGCCTAGATGTTCAAAATTCAGAACTCTTGGTTAATATGGGATTTTTGCACACCACAACTCACCAACTACGCTAAGTAGTTGTTGTTACCAAAAAAAGAAACTTCAATTACTCAAGGGGGTCCATCAATCCTTATTGGCATTTGGAATATTCTTTTGTACCCCTAGACAACTGCAGACGGACTGGCCTACATCTTGGTTCAGTTCTGGTGTATTATTCTTTTTCTAGCCTGAAAAGAATAATTACATGTACGGGTGCCAAAACGAATGCGTACTTTTAATGCAACAATGCATCTTGCTCAAAATTTCGTCTTCTTCATAGCCATGAAAAGAAATTAGATCTCTTTACATGTAAAATTGGAGATATGACACCCGATAGTCCTTAAGGCCTTTAAAATACAAAATCTGCAAAAAGAGAGTAAAACCAAGGTAGCTCCATTCTAAATATGTAAAAATGCATGCTTTACAACCTAAGATTTCACACATAAATGCGCTCATCGTCGATTCCCACCTCTGCTCTTTAGGTTTCTGAGAGAAATGCGTTGAGCTATATTTTGAGTGCTATGACTTTTTTACCCCTACCTTACACCTATCCCTCAAATACATTATACACTTTCTAGAAACAAGAAACAACCCTCACTACAAAACCCATTTCACCTTTTTCTAAAACTCCAAACAAACATATACACCACAGTTTCTCCTCCTTCTTTCTCTAACCCATCACTCTCCCACAATCATTCTCCTGCCAAACCACCAATCAGGTCCTAGAGTAGTGTTCGGCCTCCACATCACTAGTAGTACTGATGTTGACTCTGACAAAAAATCGACCCAAATACCCACCAACACCGCCTTCAGCTTCTGTGCACCCTTCATCTATGGCATTCACTGCTCACACCAAAACTTCTAGTCCAAGTAAGAATGCCTGCCTCAAATCCTGCAGATCCAATCATCGGAGCCATTATTGCTCCCTTTGGAGCTCACAGTTGAACCATCCATACCATGGGAACAATGGCTCTCTTAAAGGTTGTCATGCCTCACCACTATACTTTTTTGGATATATCGTTGGATTTCCAAAACCAAATCGTGATGTCTTAAGAGACTCTTTGGCTCGACTTTGGGAATCAAAAGGTGTATCCTTTATTGCTTGTTATGACAATGGCCACTTTTATGTGGAGTTTTCCACCTCTCTGAATAGGGATCGAGTATTGTATAACTCTCCCTGGTGGATTGACACCTCACTTATACACTTGGTTCCCTATGCCATTTGATGATGCTATGCATGAGGCTGAACAAAAGTTTATTCTCCTATGAATCCAAATATCGGTATACCCGATTCTTGTTTCTTTGAAGAACCTATCCAAAATGCCATTGCAGGCATTGGCAAGTGCATTGAAATTCTCCTTAACCCTATGGAACTCAGCCTTCCACCCTTAACAAATATAGTCAAAAGTATTTTTCAAGAAAAGCAGAGACTTGTGCCTCTTTTCTAAGCTCAGAAAAAAATATGGGAACAACACATCCATTGCCATTAAGTATGAACTCCACTCCATTTGTTTCACTTGTGGCCAATTACTCCATAGCATAGATTATTGCCCTTTTGACAAGGATGATATGGGAATTCCACTTCCCCCCAAAGGTTACTTCACCAATGCCTTAAATCCTCCAATTCTGGTCAATAAATGGCCTTGGTTTGAGACACTAATCCAGCATATGAATGGTGAGGTTGATCCTAGTTCAAGAAATCAGAGAATGCCTTTCTACAATATTAATGGCATTCCCTTACACAATGATGTTAATGTTAGATTTGCTATGGGTACAAATCCAAACCCCAATTGAAGAAACCACACAGAGAAACAAGAACATGAATCTAATAAAATTATAGAGGATCTAATTGTACCTTTCACCAAGTATGTTGAAGAAGATTTATATTGGTCACTCCCACTTTCGCTCTCTTGGCTTGGCTATGGATCTTCTACAGCCCCTAAAACCTCCTTAGTTCTCTCACTTTAGTGGTAAAGTGGGGAAGAGTGAATAAATGGTTGTAGGGACCCAAAACCTAGTATTTATAATACTGTCCTGCACCCAAAACCCTAAACCACAATGGGTTGAGCCAGCATATCCCTAAACTTGAGAGTGGACCGAACCGGTTCATGCAATTTGACTCTCACCCATTTAATCAACCCGAATAATTAATTTAGCCCATAAATCCAATAGTTATTCCCATGCTTGGGTTCCCAAATATGGATACTACTGGTCCTTATTTCCCTGTAGATTTGCACCTTGTGGTGGGGCATCCTGCTCCTTTCTAGTCACAACCGATGGAAGACACTGAGGATTTCTCTCTTGCATCCTTATTTATGGAGAAACAAACAAACCCCATTACATCCCTCTTTGACAACTCCACCCACTTGCAAGTCAACAACCATAGCACTTTGGATGGAGCTACAAGCCTTGGACTGGTGTTTGGATCATTTCCACCACTACCATTCACCTTACCACTCGTGTCCACCATTCCTTACACCCAACCTCTAAATGCTGCAGCACCAATTAGGCCATCAAACCAATTCATGCCTTGCATCACCCACTAGCTGCACTGACCTGCCAAGCCTTAAACTACCCACTCCAGCCTCCATTACAATTCACCAACACTTCTACTCTCAACATGAGCCCAAGAAAACCATCCCTAACCCAACTGATGCTAGCCCATCTGCAACCACACTTGGCCTCTCATAGGCACAATCACTACACCATACCTGGAAGGTCTTTGGGTTAAGCAGGAAGAGAAAGAGAAACTCACAACTCCTAACTTTTGACCTTGAACTTCAAAGCCTGAAAGCTTTCATACTAGAATCCATTACAACTTCTTCCAGATCTAAGCAATTGTTCGAAGCACTCAAATTATGGCTTAATGATTTCTCTTCGGATTCGGACTCCTCGCCACACAAGGATGCCCAATCTAACACTCAAGGGATAGAGAATAGAGCATCAGATGGGAATTGGGCTGTTGCTGACTCGTCAGACCGAGTACAACCGTCCCCTCATTCACACTCTTTATCAAATACCGACCATCATTATTTATTTCTCATCTTTTGAATTGTTTTTTCCCGGTATAATCTCAGCCACCGAACAACCTATCATTTTTAATCATTCATTTTATTTATTATACTATCCTATTCTTACAATATCTTGTTATACTCTTACATCCCTGGTTTGATCGAAGCAGTTTAGTTTTTCTTACTTTATTTGATTTCCTTTCTCTGTGGAATTACTACCCCAAACCTTTGTAATTAACTTGTTAGAATAATAATTTTTTCATGGAATGTTCGGGGTTTGCATAGTTCATTTACAAAAAAATGTCTACTCCATCATTGCAAATCTTTACATGCAGATATCATCTTTCTATGTGAAACAAAATGTAGGGATCATGAAACCAATAAATTGCCAGGTTTTTTCAACTCCTATAATGCCAGGTGGTATATCAATAGTGCAGGGGAGAGAGGGAACAAGGGTGGGCTATGGGTTCTTGCATCAAAGCTTGATCAATGTTGATACAATACTTATTTTCAACATTTCTTGGCACTAACCATAAATGACAGATTCTGGGGGAACTGGTTCCTTATCTGCCTCTATACACCTCCACAGGTAAATTTAAGAATTCCTTGTTGGCATTATCTACAAGATTTTCTCATGTCAATCTCCATTCCATATATTATCATTGGAGATTGGAATGAGAAACTTTCCAGCTCGAAAAAATTGGAGGGCTGCCTTTCTCTCTCTCCACAGTTGGATCCATCCTTGAACGTATGATATCCGATGAGAATATTTCTGAATTGAAATTAAAGGGGTCTAGATACACATGGTCAAATAAACAAAAACCCCCAAAATTAATTAAAGAATGTCTAGACCGATGTTTTGTCTCCCCGAGTTGGATTAACCTATTCCCTACTGCTTCAGTGTCCAAAATTGCATCTACTGGCTCTGATCATAACCCAATTATTCTCAAACTCAAAGGTACTAGACCCCATTTCAAAAAAAAAAATCCACTATCAGGATGCTTGGTCCTATCACCCTGAATTCTCAAACTTCTGCAATATGTCCTGGCCGTTGAATAAAAATGGCAATTGACCAAATTAACCAACTTCAATCATTTGTTGTCCAAATGGAACTTCTCTACATTTGGACACATTGACTCGCTCAAGTGAGGATAATTTGACAAATTATTATCCATGGAATCTCTTCCTATGGATGATATGAGTTCCTCACAAGTACAAGAGCATATCCAGCAATTACAATGGATTTTTGATGCATAAGAGGTATTATGGCTCCAGAAGTCTAGGCATTTCCATATCACTAATAGTGATCGAAATACCCCGTTTCTATCATGCCATTTCAAAACACAACATCCAGAAAAGGAGAATTGATTTTCTTTGGGATGCAAATAATTCCCAGATTGATGACACTCAAAGCATTGCCCAGGAATTCACATGTTTTCTAAAGGACCTATATAGAACCTCCAATCTGCTTGACCCTTGCTTTGTGGAATGTTTATTCCCAAATATTCTTTTGGATTCTTATGTAGAGTATCTCAACTCTATCCCAGAAGAGGCGGAGATTAAAAAAGCAGTTTATGCAATAGGTCCTTATAAAGCCCCTGGGGCAGATGGTTTCAAGGCTTGCTTTTACCAGAAATTCTGGGCCCTGATTGCATCTGATATAATTGCTTTTGTAAAGGAATTCTTCACACATATTCATTGCTATGTGGTATCAATCATACATTGATATGCATGGTCCCAAAGCGGGACAACGCATCAAGAGTGGAGGAGTTTAGACCAATTAGCCTTTGCAATGTCTCCTATAAAATCATTGCAAAAAATATGGCTAATAGGCTAAGACCATTTCTACCAAACTTTATCTCCCCTTTTCAGGCAACTTTCATTCCAAGCCGCCAAATTTTCGAGAATATTATCGTTACTCATGAGATATTCTATTTCCTCAAGAGGAAAAAGGGTAAGACAAGATTTGTTGCTATTAAGCTTGACATGTCAAAAGCTTATGATAGGGTGGAATGGAGTATTATCCGAGCAGTCTTTGAGTTCTTGGGTTTTGGGGGACACTGGTAACCTAATCAATTACCTTGTCTCATCGGTTTCATATTCCATTAAAATGGAAGGCTCTTATTTCGATTTTTTTGAACCATCTCGAGGTATTCGACAAGGTTGCCCACTGAGCCCCTTCCTTTTTTGCTCTGTGATGGAGGTTCTCTCTAGGCTATTATCAACATCTAAAGACCTCAATCAATTCAAAGGGATAAAGATTGCTCGGCATGCTCCAGAAGTATCCCACTTACTTTTCGCAGACGATACTTTTATCTTCTGCCGAGCAACCATGGAGAACATGTTGACAATCAAGGCTGTGCTAGACCTCTTTTCTGACCTCACTGGACAGAATATCAATTTTGATAAAAGTGGGCTATATTTTAGCAAGAATGTGCCTAATACTGATTGCGCCTGGTTAAGCTCCATTATTGGAATAAAAGAAATATCAAATCATGCGATCTACCTTGGGATAGACCTACTACATCCAAGATCTAGGGTAGCCAGCCTTTGCAAAGTTGTGGATAGAGTTAAAGACCGCCTCGATACTTGGAAGGCTCATATGCTATCCCATGCCGGTCGGAAAATCCTCATCCAATCAATTCTGTACTCAATACCCTCTTACTTAATGTCTTGTTTTGTATTCCCATCCAAAATTTGTAAGAGCATTGATTCTATTTGTGCTCGCTTTTGGAATGGTGGAACACCCAATGGTTAAAAAACAAATACATCTTATTGCATGGAAAAAAATTTGACAACCCAAATATCTTGGGGGCCTAGGTATGAGGGATGCCACAACCCAAAACCAAGCTCTTCTACTAAAACTTGGATGGAGATTGTCATCTCAGCCCAATTCTATTTAGGCACAAATCCTATGTTCGAAATACTTCCATAACAAGTCTATGTTTGACCCCAAAGTTCTCAACGACCATGGTTCATGGGTGTGGAATAGTTTGATATAAATTCTCCCTAGCTTCGACTATGTGTCAAATCAAAATAGGCAATGGGAGGAACACTTTTCTTTGGTATGATCCTTGGCTCTACCAAAACTCCTTGGCTAACTCACAGTCTGACTTGGGAGAATTCAACCCAGTGGACAGGTTTAGTTTGATCATACAAGGGAATTCTTGGAATCTGGCTCTCCTCTATAACCCTGCATACTCCTGTGTCAACCATAATTTGGGTAGAATCATCCCTTCCGACCAAGAGGATAAGTGGACCTGGTTTTTAACAAAGCATGGAGGCTTCTCTACCATATCTGGAGCCCATTTTCTAAAATCAATGTCAGATTCTCAGTCATTGAGACTAATGCCTGACAGATGGTGGAAATTTCACTGGAAATTAAAAATACATCCTAAATTCACTATGTTCTTTTGGCGTACCATTAATAATGGGGTACGAGTCAAGGAACATTTGGGTAAATGGCTGAATATACCCACTACCTGCTCATTCTGCAATATGCATCCGGAATCATTGGATCATCTCTTTTTACATTGTGATTTTACATCACATATTTGGATGGCTAGCACTTTAGGTCTCCGTTTACAGAACCTAACTACTTTATCTTTTGTGCAAGTGGTAAGGTATTTTTTCACCCATCACCAACTCTTCCCTCTCTCTTTAGTCTTGGCTATTTAATATCTTTGCAATCACTATATATTTCATTTGGAAACATAGGAATGATGTTGTATTGCCTCATGTGCAACCTAATCCAATTATCATATTGAACAATATTCATAAATGGATTGTTGCACTTAATCTTTATGATGGAATACTAAACACGTCTGCTCTCATGCCTATAGAAGGTCCACCGAGCTTTAATCAAAGCTCTAAACTTCCTTTTTTGAAATGTACAGTTTTAGTTTGTATTGGTACCTCTAATCTTTTGCATTCAGGTTCCATGGACTTTTAGAATCCTCTCACAAGGTGAATTTAGGTTTCTAGAGTCAGGTACTACCAAAACTGACCGACCGAAAGTAGTGGAAGCGGAAGGCATTCTACAAGGTCTACTAAAGGCTAAGAATGAGAACTAGGAAGTTTTTGAAGTATGGTTCTCCAACAAGAAGCTGCTCAACCTCATTCCCTATCCAACCAAGGGTGCATGGCCACTACTTCATTTTGCTACCTTTTGTAAAATATATGAACTCTCACGGTCCATCACTTCTGTGTACAAAAGGAAATCTAACACCACCATGGCAGCTCTAATGGGGGCTGTTTATACTACTGATCTCCTTAGATACTGTATCCTCTCTTTTATAATTGAAGTTTTTATTTCAATCAAAAAAAAAAATCAATCTTGTTAACCTCTATCTTATGTACGTGGATAGAATAGTTTTTGTGATATTTGTTGCAATATTCAGCTGGAAATTGGAGCTCTTAAGGTTACAAATTTGAAAAGAGTCTATACTCGCGAGGAATTAAAAGTCTCTCTATAGGGGCCTAAGAGTAACAAAAGAGTGAACACTGGCAACTCACACGGATATGGGTACTGTGTATGGGATGACTGCATAAGACAATTTGGATAGACAAGAGAAGTTTAGTTGGCATTCTTACTCCCGTCATTGCACTTGTGTGTGGGTGTGTGCGCCTTTGGATTAGTGGTTGTTATCAGGATTTCACTACTATTTGATGTAGAGGAGTTCTTGACTGAGTTTCTGGATCATCTGGACTGGCAGGAGGCCACATAGTCCGGCCAAAAATATTGATTTTCCGATGTCACTATTGGGACGATTATTTCTGACTCGGATAGACTTACAGGAGTCGTAACCTCAATTCAGAATCAACAGCCAACATTTTTGTCGGTGTGTGGGGTTTTCCAGGAACCACAAAGTTTTGTGCGCAGTTTAGGGTTTTTTCTTAGTTTCTCGTTTTTACGCTTTTGCCCTTCCTTGTAAGTTAACCTACCTATATAAGGTCACTTTAGGATTTCTATAAAGTTGACTTCCACTTCGAATGAACTAGCTGCATTTGCTTTTCTTCCTCACTAGAACTAAGATTTCATTCATCTTGTTGATTCAAGGGTTCATCAATACTAGAACGAAATCTAACCCACCTCATCTCCGACTGCATGACTATTATTCTAGAAATGTGGTAAATTCCATTTGAATCCAAACTTGACACTTGAGTAAGGATGAAAATTTGAGTCCCCCAACCAGAGGCCATGTGAGAAAACATCAAGCCCCAACTGCATTGAGAAAGCAAGTCTTTCCATCCACCCTGCAACCCTGCACTGCACGCCCAAATGAAAACCTGAAGTGACAAAGAAACCTGCCAAAACGACAGAACGTAAAATAGATCCGAGTGTCAGTAATTGTGAAGCAGGGTGGCCCTGGATTGGGTATAACTCGAATCCATCACTGCGATGGGGGTTTGGTTGAGACCGAGTAGACCTACTATTGTATAGGTTGTGTAGACTTTCATTGCCCAAACCGGCCAGTCAACCTGCCAGAACTTGCTGTAATTGCTGCATTCATCCTTGCTTTGCAAAAGACATTTCCTCATCTCAGAAAATCGACAAGGTGGGGGAAGATGCTATAACCATCCTGTGCTTCAAGGTCAACATAACTTTCAGCATAAGGTAGAACGATCAGAATTAAGCACTAAATTGTTGAGCTCCCCCCTAAGCCCCAAAAGGCATCTCAAGGTCCACTGGGACACCCCCCCCCCCTCCTTTTCTCTCCATCCCACACTAGGGTACACCCAAGGCCGGGAACATGCTCTATTTAATAAAGCTATGGTGAAGCATAACTGATTACTTGCACAAGCAACAGGAATTATGAGAACCAATAACCCTGAGATGCATTCCTCCATTTCCTAAGTTAAATGTTGATAGACCTAACCAAACAAATTCAGAGAACTGCCTTGTTTGATCCTGCTTTTTTACGGGGTAGTTTTATGTCCGGAGTCCAAACTGGATCAAAAAAGGGGCAGTTCCAGTTTTCGTGGTTGACTGTTTGTCTGGTCCTGCTTTCAGAATCATCCTGCAATACGGTAATCGTTGAGTAACAAAGCAGCAGTAAAATCAAATGATTTTTCATGGGCTAAGGAGCCAACTGCAGGTTATCACCACCAGCTTAATTACACATTCATTTCTAAGTGAACAATAAGCTATTCTACGTTGGGTGTGAGGATAAGCAAATCCCTTTCTAAAGTTCTTCCTATGAAAAATCAATTTAACATCCATTGATTTTAAAGTTCTTCCTATTCTACGGGTGTCAAATGAAAAATCTATTTAACGGTTTTGAGTATCATATGAAAATAAAGTTCTTCCTATCTGACAAATAATACTAAGCGAAAATCTAACAGAATAAACCATGAATTTGAACAGATGCCAGTCCCTTAGTACTAGACAAATTGTCCCTCAGTCCTTAGATGCTGAGCTAATATCCAATGAGCTATCCCTCTGGCTTGGAGAAGCCAATGCACCTTTCATTCTCAGGTCTGCTGTTTGCTGTTGCGAAAGTTGCTGTTGCTGAACCTGCTGTTGAGGAACTTGCTGTTGCTGTACCTGCTGTTGTTGCTGCTCCTGCTGCTGCTGTTGAAGATGAAGGGACTGCTGTTGCTGTGTCTGTTGCTGCTGCTGAAGCTGGTGCAAAAGTGACTGCTGTGGCTGCTGCTGAGAATGAATCTGAAGCTGCTGAAACTCATGGGCAGCTAAGAGGGTGCGCATCGCATGGCCATTAGGATAGAACTGCTGGTTAGCTCCAATGGATGGTCCATAACTCATCATGGGACCACCATTTGGAATGGCTTGTCCAGTCATCAGTTTCAAATGCTGGACTTCCCCTCTGAGTGTTTCATTCAGGACTATCAACGAAAAGAAACAAAGTAATGTTAATAACAAATGATGAAAAAGGTGGTACAGACATACAGTTAATAATAAAATATGGAAGTGCTAATGTAATGCATAATTACACATTAGTGTGCGCTTGGTGAGTTCTACATAATGGAAGTGTCGCAGGCAGAAGCTCTACAATTTACAACAAATTTTAAACAACTTGAACAAGTCACACAAATTAACTTTAGTTCCTTTCCCTAACACCCAACCCAGGCTTTGCCTAAGTTACACCATACTCTAGATCAATTAAGACTCCCTGTCACCACATAAATTCTCTACCACCCAAGGTCCCAACATAATACTCTTGAAAATTAGATGAGAAGGAACAGGGTCAACAGTGGGGGGAGAATGGTAGGATGAAGATCTAGTACTAGACATGGTTATCAGTGCAGCTACTTTTACTTATTCACATATGGTATTACTAGTGATCCTCCTTTTGTCAGTCTCGGCTGCATCCTATCTGTGAGAGTTTGGCTTGACCTAAACCAGCCCCATTTTATGGTCAAATTGTTAAATCAATTAGATTTCATGAGGTAATGGTGAAACGGGGAAAGAAGAAAAAAACGCATCATTAAATGGTCAGGAGCATTCAATCAAGCTGAATAATTAAATCTTATTTCATTATTGAAAGCATTCCGTGCTCAATTAATTAATACGTATGCTTCTATCCTGCATTCAATCATCCTAACAATCATTATACTTCTGCAGTTCATCATAACTCTTTTACACTCTCATCAGTAGGTTGAATTTCCCAAAGACCAACTTAGGGAGCCAATAGTATAGATAACAAATCTTCGATTAGACAAAAGCAGGTTGTCATAGTGGATCCAAATTGAAAAATCCCTAACGATGTTGAAGGATTTAGCCAGAAGGAAGGTCAAAATGAGATCCCCTTGTCTAATACATTTCTAGAGTAGGAAATTGATCAAGGGTTTACCATTCGTAGTGATAGCAAATGAGCAAAACAAAAAAATCCTTGATCAAGTCTCTCTTACTGCCAAAGCTTTTGTTATCTAAAGCACAGTCAGAAAAACCAACCCATTATTCACCTATGCATTAGTACCATGTTTTACTTCATAATTTCTCGTCTTATCCCTGCAATTTTTCCATAAAATATTTTTGTGAATAAGCATAATTTTTCATTGTTGGAGCATACTTATAATATGAATCATGCAGTAAGATATGTAGAACAAACATGTGATTGTGTTAACTTATTTCTTGGATCTCAAGAACAGCTATAATCAAAGTTTCTGTGAACTAAAGCACATTTGTTGTAATAATGGGTGCAATATGGGTATAAGGGTAAATCAGTCCATAGGGATATAATTGTACTTGTACCTACCTTTCACTCATTATAAATAAAGAGGGCCTATCAACTAGACAGATCAATTCATTCCTCAAAATCAATCATGGTATCAGAGGCAAGATCCAAACCCAGAGCCCTCACCTCTCTCTCTCTCTCTCTCTCTCTCTCTCATAGTTAGTAAGTTCGGTAATGGCAATAATACGGGAACGGATACGTACAGCAATTAAACAGGTCATACAGAAATAGTACTTTTCAGAAATCCAGCCCAATAAAATGCGCATGGCAATGATACGGTACGTGTTTAATACATGTTTAATACGATTTCTATGTAAAAATACAGGTTTATACAGGTTTATTTTGGTGTTAAGAATAAACAAAAACTGGTTGTTTACAACTAAATTCTAATATCCCATGCTCTCATGAACACTTGAATCCGATCTAGCTTTCCAATTGGGGATCATTTCTCAATTTTCTTTTATTTTACATCTAATATTGATAGGGATCATGTCTATCATAGCCAATGTTGATAGGTGATCCATCAACCACTTTCTATCATAGTAAATACTAGCATATATGTGTCAAAATAATAATAATAACATGTGGATAATCATTTAACAAATTAAAATATCATCATTGATAGTATCTTATCAAACAAGAAAATCTAGAACAACCCCTACTGATGTGGATCCGTATTCTAAAATCGGAATCAGATCGCGTATAGGTCCATTCAGATATTCAATAATTCAATCGTAATAACCAACGGTATATTCATAATTAAAGTAAGATTTTAAATTGGGTGACAAAATTATAATTAAGCAGACTTAATAGGCTAATAGATAGGAACAAGAGGGTGGACACATAAGGTTCTTGATTAATAGATTTAAGATAAACTTGAAATAAAGTTAAATAAAGGGTATAAGGTAATAAAAGAGATGGGAAGGGGCAATATGGAAAGAAGGGTTGGAATTAATAAAATAAGGGAGAAGCGTGTCATCCACATTTTTCTCAAAATCGAGAGACCTATGGAAAGGGAGAAGTGTCATTTTGACTTTGGGGTTGAGTTTTTTTTTTTTCCAAACTAAACGTATAATAAGAATGAAATGTATTATAAGCGTAAAATACAGATTTTTTAGATTGATACGCCAAATTGTGAATTTTTTATTGAAATGTTCGGATACGGCAAAAATCCACGTATTAGACGCGAATTTACTATGCTCTCACCTCTTTTTCTCTCGCCTCTCTCTCAGTAGTGATGCAAATGCATCACCGAAATCGGCTTGTTTTATTAGGAACAAACCTAGGGTTGGGTTCCACACATGTTGGGCCTTTGATCTCATGTGTTTTGAATGTATTAGGCCACTTTTTTATGGGCATAAACTAGGGATTATAAGGTTGCATACGGGATTAACTAGTTTGTTTCCTTTTTATCAGTTTCCTTTCTAGTTAGGTTCAAGTTAAGTTGTTTAATCTTTGTTATTTCTTAGGAGTTAAGTTATTAGTTGAGTGTCATTAGTTTCCTTTTTTAGTTTGTTTCTATTTTCAGTTTTTTAGAAAACTAATGTAATAGGCAATCAATTGTCGGGTTTCCTATTTTGGAGTCTTCCATTGCTAGGCTGTATTCTGTCCCCCATTATCACTATCAATACAAAGCAAGGAGGCTCCCATAGCTCACAATTTTGAAAAAAACAATTTCTGTAGCCGTTGTTACTGCCTTTTGTATAGAGATTTGTCTTGTGCTTGATCAAGGCTGATGGAACTAGTTTTTGATCCAATTGACTCTCTATGATGTGAAGCCCGAGAGGTCCTCTTCTTGACCTTATCTTCTTCTTTCAGCTACTCAAGGATCTACTGCTGCTGCAACTCCCTACAGGTATTAAATTCAGTTTCCTCTCAATTCTCTGCCCAGAATTTCCGGAGTTACTTGTGCACCAATTCATAACTCCCTAGAGCAAACCAGACATTATCCAAGGCTGAGATTTTGGTCGAACCATCCACCCATCTAGGGTCCCCTTCAATCCAAATTTCAGGTCATTCTGACCTGTGGTTGGTGAGATACAAGAAATCACCATAATTTTGTCTTGTAGTGATTTTTACTCTGTTTTCAGACCTGAAACAGAGATATACCCCTGCTTTATATGATGTTTAATTATGTTTTATGAATTATCCCTAGTCCTATTTCAGTATCCAAGTTACCCCATTCATCTAGTGCTATTCTGGTCTCAGAAACCCTAATTTCAGGAATTGGTAGACTTGTTTTTCAGATCTGATCTCCTTTTATTCTGACATACTTTGTATTGCTGTAATGCCTTGATTGTTGGTTGTTCTCTGAGAGTATCCTGCAGCATTGGGATTAGGCTTGACTTGTCAATCTAATTCTACATTAGGTAGTGCTTCCCTAAAACTACCGAGAGCTTCTCTAGCCCCTCTCCTCCTTGTCTGGACTCTCAGGTCTCCCTCCCTAATGATCTGAGAGGTCCAGCCCCTTTCTTCTATATCGATTTTTAGGGTTTTTTCACCCTAATCGATTTTTTACACCAGGGTTTTGTCTCCCTTTCTTTTTGCACTGATTTGGATTGACGAAGCCTTCTTCTGGGGTTGCTCACCTGCTATGTGGCTTGTGCAAGCCATTTTTCCATCTCAAGTCACCTCTAGAGCAAAATCAATTACTCAGGGTTTTCTCCTTTATCGATTTTTGCCTTCTAGGGTTTGTTTCCCTACTGCTTGGCATTGTTGCTACTTGCGATTTATGTTATAGGGCTTTGTAGCTTGTTCCATAAATTCTACTTCATCCCTGTACAACTCTTTTGCTGTTACACCATGTCAGACATTATTGATGAATCGACCCGATCAGAGGTGGTGAGTCATGGAGCACATCAGTCTTTCCATCAACACTCCCTATCAATATTGTTTGCCTTGACTGGAGAAATTACTTGATGTGGTCCTATTTCTGTTATCTTGCTATCAATGCCCGTGGCTATGCTGGTTATCCAACAGAAAAGATGGTACAGCCTAAATCTGAAGGCCCATCCCAGGATAAGTGGAGTTCTGAGGACTCGATGGTGATGTCTTTCCTTTTAAGCTCTATGCAACCATAGCTTGCTCGTGGTTATCTCCTCCTGAACATTGCTGCAAAGATCTGGAAGCCTGCAAAGGACACATTCTCAGGTTAGGAATGTTGCCCAAGTGTTTGATTTGCATAAACGTCTCCACAGAGACACAAAAGCTTCAAGTGGTTTACTTCCGGTTGATTGGTCGTGCTAGAGATTGGTGGAGAGTCCATAAAAAGCAACTCCGAGTTCGAAGACATGAGCCTAGGACTTGGGAAGAGATGAAGTATGAGTTAGTGACACAATACCTCCCTATATATTTCCAAAGAAGGCTCTTCCCTCCACAAGATTTCCATCAGAATACATCTACTGCTGCCCAATCTAATGATCAACCATGTTATTTTCATGGGGAATTCCTTGAATGGATGCGTGAATTGGACATGTACTTTGACAACTACAACTTAACAAAGACACCAAAACGCCAATATGTATGTTCCCAGATGAGTGATTGTGTTTGAATGCAATGGAGAGTCAGTGAAAGGCAACTTCAAGCTCAAGGATGTAAACCTAGAACGTGGGACGAGATGCAGTATGAGTTAGCAGGCATTTACCTATCTGAGCATGAACGAAGCAGGTACTTCCTTCCACCAGATGTCCAAAAGCCACCCACAATTGACAAGAGCATGAAGGAATCATCAGCGTCTAATGCAAAGGAGCAACAAGAGAAGACACCTCTGACCAGTGAACCAGAATCAAAAGTTGAAGTTAGTGCTGAAAAATTTTCAGCCATTCCTATTGTTGAGGAAGAACTAGTCATTGATGTTCCCATCAACGAGACTCATGTAGAAGAAATCGAAAGCAACAATGTTGCCACAATGGACAATGGGGTTGAAACTGAGGAACTTGACACTACAACAACTGTGATGATTGTGAACAGCTAAGAGGAAGATCCTAAGGAGTTCAAGAATACAGTTGTGTTTGAACCATCAACGGAACTGATTGGGAACCACCAGGTAGATGAACCAAAAGAGCTTTATGTTGCATTGAAGTTAAAAGAGATCAAAGGTGCATATGTAGATGACCCAATGCATTCCATTAAAGGATCTTGAAGATCAAGTTCCTCACATCTAGACTATATCTTTATTATTAAAGAGCTACCTGAATTTTTCTATGGCTTGAAGAGGGATGTGCACCATGATATAATCACCCTCAAACTCTACAAAATTCGAGGACGAATTTTTTCTAAGAGAGGGCGAGTTGATGTAGATAAGTCACTTGGGCTTATTTTATTGCAAATCAGCCTTGGGTTGTGTTATATATGTGTCGGGCCTTTGATCCCATGGGTTTTCTTTGAAATTGACCACTTTAATGGGCTTAAAATATGGGTAAAATGTAAGAAAATGGGATTTAATTCATTAGTTTAATTAGTTGTTATTTAATTCAATAAAGGCTCATTAGGCTATTGGTTGATTGTACAGTCCTATATGGACTATTAGTTAGTTAGTCCTACTCCATGTTGGAGTCATGAAGTCAAGTCCTAGTCCTAGTTGTAGTAGGAGTGTCTAGTCCTATTGGGAAACTAGCTCCTAGTAGTAGTTTGATTGCTATTCTGCCCTCTATAAATAGAGGAGCCTATGTACTCATAATGGTATATTTGAATAAAGAATATTGCAGTTATTATGTTAAAACAACTGATATAGTTGTGGGTGAGAAGCCTTAGCCGAGACAGCCACTCCTCCCCCACTTTCCCTTGTTTTTTTCTTTGTTTAATCTTTCTATTTTCATTCTTAATTGCTGCTGTTTGTGTTTACTGTTGCTGTGAGTATTAAAGAAGTTCAGATCTGTCCAAGCATTAAAAACCAGAATCGATCAGCCAAAGAGTTCCTGTTCTTGAAGCCAATCGACCCTCATTGCTGCCCAAGTCTAAGATTTAGTCTGCAGATCCTTTTGGGGACTGGTTCTACACTTTTCGAAGATCAATCGATCCTCTCTTGAAGACCATCTGACATCGACCAGCTGTTCTGAAGAATCTTGAAGTTTTCTCTCTCCCAGGTCAGAAAATCAAGAGAGCTTGTAACTTCACAACCAACCGTCAGAATCCTCTCAACTTTGGGGGTTTTGTACCCTCCCTAGGGACTATCTACGCCCAAGAGTGCAACTCAATCGGACTCTTACAGACCTAGCCGCACCTCTCTCTTTCCAACTCTATAGCAGGTCTTTCTCTTTCCTATCGGGTTGGGTTTTGGGCTAGTTTTACTCCTGTATGGTATTGTATCCTTGGGGTTTTATTTGATGGTCTTATTTCTTTGTTTCCTGCTCCTATTTGTATTGTTTAGGGTTATAAACTGCTGGGGTAGTTTCTTGTAATCTACTCCTGCATAACACAGACAATGTGGGTTCCAACACTCACCCTCGTGTAGGTGTGTTGGAGCCATAGTTGTCAAGGTGGCCTAGGAGTCACTCAGGGGACCGCCTTGGCATCCATGTGCGTTCAAAACTAGTGTCGCCATGGTCACTTAGGTGGGCGTTTTAGGCTCTGTATTGTAACGATCTAAAAAATGGATTCTATTGTGTTTTCATTTTTTTGGAACAGAAATGGGGTAAAATCTGTATGGTACGCCCGGTTCAATTTCTTGTTTTTTTTTAAATGAACCGGACACTTTTAAGGTTTTGGAATCCCTTTTTCGGAACATAAAAGTGGTGCTTCTCATTTTCAGAATTGATTCTGAGCAAAAGGCGTCAAACCAACTGTGTAACTTAAGTTAAGAGGGGCAAATATGTACTTTACCCTCAAAACATAACAATAGGTGAAGGTAAGTGAAGCAAAACCCTATTACCCTCTTTCATAGTTGTGACGGCTAGAGATACGAAGCATATGCAGCGTGAAAGGAACTGAAGCAAGAACACAGAGCCTCTGTCGATCTGTCATCGGTGATCCAAGGTCAAGGTCTCTCCCTCTCTTGCACGCTCTGTCTCTCCTTCTCCCTACTGATTTTCTTCTTCGTTTCCAACTTATTTCGTTGTTCCAACAGGATTTAAGTTTGTTGCAGCAACCGTCTATGAAGACGACGCAGATCTTCCGTCAGCAAGGTAGGTCGATCTCTTTCCCTGTCTTTCACTCCCTCTGGTAAACTTTTTTTTTTTTTTTGCTGATTACCTTGTTGATCCAGCCAGGTCGAAGTTCCAAATGCTTGTGTTCACCTATGTTGTTTCGGATTATTTTGGAAATTAAAATGTTTGTATTGATCGTTTTCATGGTACAATAGGAAAACCAATGACCAACAACTAGTGTTAGGGAATTGATCAGTGATTGCCAAGTAACAAAACAGAGATAGAGATCTGGGTTGCCACTGGGGGTTGTTAAGAGAAGTGTAGTGTTGATTTCAAAATAATAATGGTTAGCTATGGTATTCAAACCATGGATTTAAGGATACCCACTTTCCACACTCTTAAAAGTCTTTTGATGGAGAAAATGGAATCAAATGAATCATCCTAATCTGGCCATTTCTGTCAAATCAGCGAAGAAGATTCACTAGTTGGTAGAAGGGCCCTGTTAGTTTGTGTGCATGTATATTTGTCTTTGTGTGGCTGTGTGCCTGTGTGGGTGTGAGAACCATCTAAAACAAGCTTGGTCTGGTTTCATGGATTCTTGCATTTTCATTTTACTTGGTATGTAGAAAGGTTGCAGGGAACAGAAGCTTCTTGAGTTCTTGGGTCCCATCTACATGGAGGATTTTCATTTTACTTGACATTCTAATGGACCATTGACTATTCTTAGATTTTATTTAAAAATCACAACTTTTGACACCCATGGTGAAGATGGCATTTTATGTAAATATTGGTTTCTAACATAAACGATTCTATTAAGTGCAAACCATACAGGTTTCTATTTCTTCTGGTTATAAAATCATTTTTTTTGGGGGGGTTACCACACAACATTTAAGATGCAGAATCACTCCAAAAAAATAGAAATACAAAAAAGTGTGCCAGACCCAGAATCAAGTTTAAAAAATAGAATCGTTACAGTACAGAGCCTTAGTCGCCTTGGTTGCCTTACAACCAGGCCCTCTCCACTGCCTTGGTTCACCTAGAAGTCGTGCTAATTATGGTCAGAACCACTGTACACATGGACGAAGGAAGGGGGCACACAAGCATCATATAAGGCTTCGACGTATATTTCGGCTTCACAGTCTATCGAAATGAAACAGCCTAATATACTAAAGGATTGCAATATTTCGACTGAAATTTCGGTGATTCGTTTCGTTTCACCAATATTTCAATCAAAACCATTCGAAGCCTTTAGTATAAATTCCGTACCACGAGCGAAATGGGTCAAAATTTGTTTCTTACTAGGCCAAATTACAGTTGTACAAGATTGGCACAATTACTTGGGCGGCAAAGGAACATGGCAGAAATGGCGATTTGTTTGTGTTGTTGGAAGATTTGTGCAAGATTCAAAGCTGGAAGTTCACTTTTTCAAATAACTATTTTTGCAAAAATAAATAAATAAATACATGCCAGTGATAATTCCACAGGCATCATCTAGTAGCAATGGCTCACGATCGAGTTCCTCAAGGTTTAGAGATCTATACCCTAGGTTATATAGGGCTGTTGTGGAGGACTTCAAGCATTTCTTCAGCCATACTACATAGTTGTCAAGGCGTCCAAGCGGTTATTTAGGGGTCTGGGTTGTAACCACTTTATTTTTATCACAAAAGGTGACAACTGCCTAGGTGACCGAAACCATTTATCGGAATCGGAACAGACTATTTATGATCAAATCAAACCGGAGAGTGAAGAAACAACACGATTCTGATTTCATAGGTTCTATTCCCAGTTCAGTTCAGTTCAAAACCGGAAAATCGACAGTTGCACTGAATAGAAACCAGATGCGCCGGATAAAAAACTTGAAAAATATTGACTAAAGTACTAAACGGTAAACATGGGTCATGGGGTGACTAGGTGAGTGTAACCATCTAACACTCTTAACCAGACAAAGTTACTAATCCTAATCCCTTTCGTATACCCTTTTACATTTACAACTTAATCTTTCCGCCTTGATTGTCATAGGCTCTTAGCGACTTAGCCTTATTTGGTATATGTATACAAAGATTGGAATGCCTGGAGTTAGCTATGTAGTAATTGAACTAGAGTTAGATAACAGATCAGTGGGGTCAATCATACCTTCCTCTACCTCATCCCCAAAAAGGAAAGGGCGGCTACCATGTCTAATTTCAGACCCATCTCCCTCTGTAATATCCTCTACAAATTCATTGCCAAAATTTTAGCTAAAAGGATCCAAAAAGTCACCTACTCTCCAGTTAGCCCTAACCAGTCTACCTTCATTGCTGGTAGAAACATTGCTGACAACAACATTCTATGTCATAAAATTTTTAGTCTTCGATCGAAAATCCCACTGCCTCGCCGCTCTTCTCAAAATCAAAATTCATAAAGCTTTTGACTACACTCATTGGGACTTCATCTCCAAAGTCCTAATTCAAATGTCCTTCCCTCCCGTCTCCTCCACTCGCTTTTCAGTCACGATAATGGTAGCCCAGCAGGTTATTTCTCCTCATCTGTTGGTATCAGGCAAGGTTGCCCTTCCCCTTCTTCTTCTCCTTAGCCCTTGAAGTGCTTTCTAGATCTATCCAATCTAACACTGATCATCATCTCATCTCCTCGATCCCCAAATGCAACCCCTTTTGCTCTCCCACCTTGGCTTCATTGATGCTCTTATGCTCTTCTCTAAAGCGGACCCGCTTTCCATCTCCACCATCATGTCTTCCTTCCATCTCTTTGAGAACCTTTCAGGCATTCACATTAACCTCCTCAAATCCAACCTCTTTCTTTCTAATGTCTCTGATTCGGTTCAAGCCCAACTTCTTGGCCTTGTTGGCTTCTCTCTTGGTTCCCTTCTGGTTAAATATTTGGGCCTTTCTCTCATGTCTTCTAGGCTGACTACCCACCACTGCTCCCCCATGCTCGATCTCTTGAGGAAAATACTCCAACTTTAGAAGGGTAAGATTTTGTCATACGCAAGTCGCTTAACTCAGATCAAATACATGCTTCAGTCCATGTACCTATATTGGTCTAGCAGTTTTGCCCTCCCCGCCTCTTCTACCAAGGCTATAGAGAACCATTTTTGCTCATTCCTTTGGAAAGGAGTTGATTCCTCCAAATTTCTCCACCCAACTACTTAGGTTGTTGTCTACCTCCCCAAATCTAAGGGTGGTCTAGGGTTAAGCAAAACTAAATAAGCCAACAATGTTGGGATCCTTAAACTCTTTTGGAAAACTTCCTCCAAAACAACATTTTTTGGGTGTATTGGGTCTATTCTTCTCCTCTTAAGACTGAATCCCTTTGGTCTACTCCCTCCCATAGGGATGCCTCTTGGATCTAGAGGAAAATCCTAAATCTTAGACCATTAGCTTTGAATGCCATTTTTTGCATCATTGGCAATGGATCTTCGACCAAGGTTCAAAATATCAGGTTTCGACCCTTGGGGAGTCCAAAATTTCGGTGGAAATTTGGAAAATTTTGAGCAAATCACGGAAATTTTTCCGGTTTGGTGGGAACTTTGGTTTCGATTTTTTTTTTTTTTTTTTTTTTTTTTGGTGTCCACGAGTTGCATACCATAGTAGATGTCGTAGCCGCTCCTCCGAATGCACCACATATGAATCTCATGACATGTTTGGGCCCCAATTGTTCTGATAGTCCGTCACTGCCCATCATAAGATGCATCATCAACATCAGCTAGGTATCCCAGCCAAGGGAATGGCCCAGTTGTGAACCATTATAAATCTTGGTCTTGTGTGGTTGTGAACTTTATTTTATTCTGCATTTTTTTTTTTTTTTTGCAATCACACTTGGGATATTATTTCGAAAAGATTTAAATTTCCCTTAGCATAACCGATTCAAACCCCTCTAGGTTATTTCAATTGGTATCAAAGCAAGAGCTCAACTTATTTGGGACTATTTTGTCTTAAAGTGAGTCAAAGATCATGGCCACATCCCAAGAACCACCAGAAAGCAAGAACGCCTCAAGACCCCTTACTCTCCTTTTGGAAATGTAGGTTTAAGAATTTTGTTTGTGGACATAACATTCTTGAGTGGAGAGCTATAGAGAATGGACCCTATGTCATCACTAAAGAGGTTGAAGGAAAGAAAGTACAAAAGGACGAGATGGAATGGATTGCAGATGATAGTCTTCATCTAGTACAACTTCAGAACCATCACCTTTCTACAGTGTGCCGTAAATGAAAAAGAATTCAACCGGGTAATAACATGTGACACTACCAAAGAGATTTAGGTCATGCTCCTAGTTGCACATGAAGGTACAGAAGAGGTAAAGGAAAGAAAGGTAGGCCAACTAGTTTCAGTTTATGAATCTTTTGTTATGAAAGAAAATGAAACTATCTCTGAAATGTTTACACGCTTTACTGATATTGTGAATAGCCTTAAAAGTCTAGGTAAGACCTATTCTAATGCTGAAAAAGTCAGAAAAATCTTGAGATCCACACCCATAGCTTGGAGACCAAAGAAGACTGTTATAAAAGAGGCTAAAGACCTAACAAAGATCACTCTCGACTATCTATTGGGATCTCTACAGACTCATGAGATGGAACTGACGGCTCACAAACAAGCTCTAGAAAGCAAGATAAGAACTATAGCACTAAAATCGTCCCAAACGGTTGAAGAGGTAAGTGATGATAATGATGACTTCGACATATAGAAGGAAATCTCCCTCATCACAAGAAAGTTCAACAAGTCCCTTAAGAAGAAAGGAAGAGTACCATACAGAGACAAATCCTACGGGGAGCAAGGTAAATCCAAATCCAAATCTAAGGAAACCTCTACTGATAAAAAGGACGTGATATTCTTTGAATGTAGGAAACTTGGACACTTCAAAACTGAATGCCCACACAAACCAAAGAAGAAAGCTTATGTAACCACATGGGATTCGAGTGATGAAGAAGAGAAAAATGACTCCGAAGAAGAAGTCACCAACCTAGCCTTGATGGCTCTTGGAGATGAAAAACAAGAGGTAAGCCAACAAACCCAAATTGAATCCTCCTTAAATGACTCGAATGAAGAACTTCAAAAAGCCTTTGAGGCTTTATATGAAGAGAGTCTAATATTAGAATTAGACAAAAGTCAATTGGAAAAGGAAGTAGTCACTCTAAACCAGAGAGTGGATGCTCCAACTTCCCGGGTGAGTGAACTTAAAGAAGAAAACTCAAAGTTAGCCACCACTCTTAGTACCTTTACCAAGGGACAAAGAAACCTTGACAATCTTCTTAGATCCCAACGCAAAGGTCCTCATGAAAAAAGGACTGGGATATGATGGACAAAACCCATCTAGAAGAAAAGAAAAACAGGTTAAGAACCCAAGAAGGATTGACCAAGGAAACCAACCATCCACCTCTTATGTTAAATGTGGTTTTTGCAAGAAAACTGGTCACTCCATTAACCAGTGTAATGCTAAGAAAAGAAAAACCATCAACTATCAAAATGAGAGACAAAGAACCAAAGCCAACCATGCCTACTACTATACTCCCCAGAGAAGGCAATATAGACCTCAAGAGGACTCAAGACCTATGCCTAGATATAGAAGATTCCAACTTCAAAGGCATTCTCTGTTGAAATGACACCTAGACATTTCCAAACATATAAAACATACCCAGAAGACCTCAAGGGAAATACCAATCTCAAAGACCATACAAATCTCAAAGATCTTATACACCTCAAAGATCATATGATTCATATGAACCCAAAAGAACTTAGAGAAACCCAAGGTCATCCCAAAGACAAACTCAGAGACCCAAGGTTCACGGTATTGGGTTTCGACCCCTGGGAGACCGAAATTTCTGTCGAAACCTAGGAAATTTCAAGGATACTGGGGAATTTTTCCCAATATGGTGGAAACTTAGGTTTCGACCCCCAAACAGTGTTTTTTTTGTCTGATTTTTTGTGTACATCCTATTTTAAACATTTCTAACACATTCACATCATTAGTTTCACAAAAAAAAAAAAAAACACAGTCTTACTTGTGTGGTGAACCAAAGGTCCAATAATCATTACGTTGACTTGTTGATTGAACTATGTTATAGGTAAATGCATTTAAAAAAAAAAAAAAACATTGACATGCAAAAAAAAATTCGGCCACCGTGAATGCGTAGATCGGGTCCTCACAAGTAACATAAAAAACTTACATAATTCTACTCTATTTATAAGTATATTCTATACATAAAATGATTTTTAGGAAAGTTGGGACTTACCTTTTTAGTCCAAGGTGTCTTTCTAATGTAGATGAAGCAAGAACCACCCTTAGATTCAACTTTGTTAGGAAAAAAATATAAATCTCCACTGTTTCCCGCTCCTAAGAGAAAAAACTAAGAGAGGGTCGAATTCTGCTAAAGAAGGCTTAGGTTTCTTTTCAAACTAACTTATATAGGACCTGGGTCAAGTCAAACCAATTGGTTTGGTCGAAATTTCCCATGTTTCGGTCGAAACATGGAAAATTCCGTCGAAACATGGTCAAAACCTATGACTTTTAAAAGTCATAGGACATATCGTTTCGAACCTTGGGGATACGGTCGAAACCTGCGAAATTCTTGAACCATGCAGAGACCTAAAAGCTATAAGACCACTTAAGTCCCAATAGGGACATTTGACACTAACAGTGACGGACCCATGAGATTATGGGGACCAATGTACAACTGAATTTCTGTTGTAGGTATGCTTGAAGAACAAGATAGAAGTTGAATGGATAATAGATAGTGAATTCTCTAAACACATGACATCCAACAAGAATCTGTTCTCAAGCCAACGTGACCAGGACGAAGGATGGATCTCCTTTGGAGATGATAGCAGAGGGAAGATTGCTGGAATTGGAAAAATTAAATTGGGAGGTATTTCTATTTCAAATGTTTATTATGTGAAAAATCTTAATTATAACCTGTTTAGTGTGAGTCAGCTATGTGGTATAGGTTATAAACTAGATTTTGATGTTTCACATTGCTATATTAAAGATGCCAATAATGATTTGATTTTAAAAGGATCAAAGAAGAATAATATCTATGTTTTGCATGCTAGATGAAACAAGTCCTTTTACTGCTTGTTTGGTATCTAACCATAGTGAGTCATCATTATGGCATAGAATGCTTGGACATGTAAATGTCAACCTAATCCAAACCATAGCATCCAAGGATCTTGTTAAGAATCTTCCTAAGATCAAATATAATAAAAGTAATTTCTGTGATGCTTGTCAAAAGGGCAAACAAACCAAGATATCCCATAAGTCAAAGAACATTGTTTCTTCATCCAGACCTTTGGAACTCCTTCACTTGGATTTGTTTAGCCCTATCAATGTATCTAGTTTGAATGGTAAAACATATACTTTTGTGATTGTGGATGATTACTCTAGATACACATGGACTGTTTTTCTTAAATACAAAATGGCGCATTTGATAAATTTGTAACTATGCAAAAGATTACAAAATCAAAAAGGTTATTCAGTAAGAAGCGGTGATCATAGAGGAGAGTTTGACAATATAAATCAATTTGATTTATATTGCAACAAGTATGGCATTGACCATAACTTCTCCACTCCTAGGACACCTCAATCTAATGGGGTTGTTGAAAGGAAAAACAGATCACTACAGGAAACTGCTAGGAGCCTAGGACAATGCTCAATGAGTATTCCTTGCCAAAATATTTTTTGGCTAAAGCTGTAAATACAGCTTGCTCAGTGCTTAACAAGATAATCCTTAGATCTATGCTTTCCAAAACTCCCTATGAGCTATATTTTGGTAAACTACCTACGGTAGATTACTTTAAGGTGTTTGGTTGTAAGTATTTCATCCTAAACATTAAAGATCGCCATGGAAAGTTTGATGCCAAATCTGATGAAGGAATATAAGGTATATTCCCTCAACAGTAGAGCATCTACTGTTGAAGAATCAATGAATGTTGGATTTGATGAATCTTTGCCTAAGGACATGTATAAACCTTTTGTTGATGATGATGATGATGTTGTTCTTGATGAAATAAAAAATAAAATGAATGAAATAACACTTGAAAAACCTCAAGAAAAGGACAAAGAAAAAGGCCGTTGAAAAATTAGAAACACTACCTAAGGAAATAATTCCCCATAGGAATCATCCCTTAAATAACATAATAGGAGATCTGGATGAAGGAATGCAAACTAGATCAAAATCTCTTGAGATATGCAACCATACTGCATTTTTCTTAAAGATTGAACCTACGAACATAAAAGAAGCCTTAAATGATAGTGACTGGATTGTTGCCATACAAGGACTTCACCAATTTGAAAGAAACAAGGTTTGGGAACTTGTCCCAAAACCTAACCACCACACCAGTATTGGTGCCAAGTGGGTCTTTCGAAACAAATTGGATGAAGATGGAAACATTGTAAGGAACAAAGCCAAATTAGTAGCAAAAGGATATAATCAACAGGAGGGCATAGACTATGATGAAACATATGCTCCTATTGTAAGATTAGAATACATTAGAATGCTACTAGACTTCGCATGCCATAAGAACTTCAAACTATATCAAATGGATGTAAAGAGTGCCTTCTTGAATGAAGAGGTGTATGTAGCTCAACCCCCCGGTTTTAAAAACCGAAAATTTCCAAACCATGTTTTTAAACTCGAGAAAAAAGCCCCCTATAGACTCAAACAAGCTCCTAGAGCTTGGTATGGGAGATTGAGTACTTTCTTAATAGAAAGTTGCTTCGCAAGGGGGAAGATTGATACTACACTATTTGTGAAAAATTAGAAGGATGGATGACAGACTCATTGTTCAGATTTATGTGGATGATATTATTTTTGGCTCAACTAATGAGAACATGTGTACTGATTTCAGTAAGAAAATGAGCAATGAATTTGAGATGAGTATGATGGAAGAATTGAATTTCTTCCTTAGACTTCAAATAAAACAAGCTGAAAATGGTATTTTTCTAAAGCAAAGTAAATACACCAAGGAACTTCTAAAGAAATTTGACACTAACAGTCAAAAATCTTCAGGCACTCCTATGAGTGCATCCTTGAAACTCACCAAGGATGAAGATGGCATTTCAAAGGATGTTACTAGATATAGAGGCATGGGAGCCTTCTATATTTAACGGCAAGTAGACCGGACATCATGTACAGCGTATGTGCATGTGCCCGTTTTCAAGCAAATCCTAAGAAATCAAACATCACTGCTGTTAAAAGAATTTTTAAATATTTGAAAAGCACGTGTGATGTAGGATTATGGTATCCTAAAAACCAACCCTTTGACTTAGTCAGTTTTTCAGATGCTGACTTTGCGGGCTGCCATGTTGATCAAAAGAATGCCAGTGATAGCTGTCATTTTCTTGGCTCTTGCTTTGTTTCTTGGTTTAGCAAGAAGCAAAACTCCGTGGCTTTATCCACCACCAAGGCCGAATATGTCGTGGCTGGTAGGTGTTGTGCCCAAATCCTTGGATGAAGCAAACTCTTCTAGACCTTGAGTGAAGTTCGAGTAGTGCCCAAATGTGCGATAACACCAGTTCCATAAACTTGAGTAAAAATCCTATCTTACACTCAAGGGCAAAGCACATTGACATTCGACATCACTTCTTGCGAGATACTATTCAGAATGACGATGTCTCCCTCGAGTACATCGAAATTGAAAAGCAACTCGCAGATATCTTCACCAAACCCCTAAATGAAGAAAGGTTTTACTCTTTAAGAAAAGAGCTTGGGATTTGCAACCCATTTGGATGAAGTAGAGGCATATTCATCAACCCAAATCCCAATGCAAATCTATGTCCAAAATCCCACTACAAACCCCCTACCAAAAACATTTTTTTTTTTTTTACTTTTTGGGCTTGCAAGTCGACCTCCCCTGAACCACAGGTCAACCGCCCTTCACAGAGACTCTGGCCGGTCGATCATCCCTAAATAGCAGGTCGACCGCCCTTGGCCGAATGACTGGCCGGTCGACCGTCCATGAACAGCAGGTCAACCACCGCCGTCGTTTCTTGCGAGATTGGGTTTTAAGAACTCGACTTTTAGCTCTTATTTCCCCACTTTTAAAAACCTAAACCACTTAAACCCCAATTGCGATTTTTCCCCTCTCAAAACCCTAGCCAAAAACCCCTTCCTAACCTAGATCCATCAAATCTCTCATCTTCTTCCCCAAAATCCTTCACTTTCTTCATTCTCTCTTCACCTTCTCTCAGTGGCTTCTCAACGCCCAAGCAAGGGGAAGAAATCCATGGCCAACAAAGGGAAGAGGAAGGCTTCAAGCTCCACCAATGAAGACAAGTGGCTCTCCTCCTCCTTGGCTAGAGAATGTTGAGAGATGTACATCCCTTGCCAAATTGAACAAGGTAAGAACATCAACTTTGTCTCTCTCACTACATATGCTATCAAAGATCATTTTGATGCCCTAGGTTGGGGGACTATTTTGAAATTAGATGCCCAATGCTACCCCCATCTTGTGAGAATGTTCTACTGCAATCTTACAGCGACTGGTGTGGAAGAAGAGTTAAAACTCCATTCCTATGTGAAAAGTGTGTACATTGAATTAGATATCTAAACCTTGGGAGATATCCTTGATATCTCGGTTGAAGGGGATCTAAAATTCTACCAACCCAAGACCTACATTGAAGAGTTCATGGATGTGGATACCGTGTACTCTAGTATCATGAAAAACTATGACAACACCCACTAGATCACATCCAAAGAACTCACGGATTTGGGAAGGATAGTGCACCTTATCATTCAATACAACATCTTACGTAAGGGAGGTCACCGGGAAGTAGTCTCTCCATTCCATGCCTATGTTACTTACTGTGCTGGCGAGTCGGTGAGCATCAATCTCACATATGTTATTCTGATGAATATGGTAGCACATGGAGATAAGCTTCAGAAAGGCAACCTGCTCAATGGGAGACTGATTTGTCAGATTCTAGAGTACTTTGATGTGGACTTCTCTGAAGAGATATTTGAGCCCATCCCCCCAGGGATAGATCTCACCACTGTGCAGAAAATGCACCTCATCCCGAAGCCAAGAACTGCTTCCAGGCGTGCAGCAGCTGAACCGAGTCACCCTGAAGAAGGACAAGGGAGTGAAGCCTCTAATGCCTTCGTCACTGTTGCCGACCTTCAAAAGTTTGGTACTGAAGTGTTTACTCGCCTAGACCAGATAGAGAAGAAGCAGAACGCTATTCTGGAGCTGCTTAATGATGAAGAATAGCATGGTTGTCTCTTTTTATATGCATTCTGTTTGAATTCTATTGATTGAAAAACTCTATTTTTAATGATGCGGATCCGGATTCCAAGGACGGGATCTGATCGCTTATCAGCCCACTATTAACAAATAATTCAATTTAAAACAAACCAGTGGCAGTAATGTAATTTATGGCACAACTTAGAACCCTTTTTAGGATGAAATAGCTGAATGGGACAGATCTGGAATTAATCCCAAAGAAAACTCAATTCTGGAAATTTATTTGGTGTTTCTAATAATGAGTGGCAGAATTGTAATTATAAGTCACCAAGCTAATAAATGGAAACAAGGAATAACGTGAGATGAGGGAGGGGTATTCTGGAATTAGGAATAAAGAAACTCAAGGGAATTAAAAAGTAAAGGCAGGGGTATAAATGGAAAAACAGAAGTTAAACGAGAAAAAAATAACTCACGATAGAACTAGGTCTTCTTCCTTAGTACATAACAGAGGAGGCAATGGGGCGTAACTTCAATTCAATGGAGCTCAGCCGACAGGTCTCAGTTTGGCCTTAAAATTTCAGGCGAAGCTTCTCAATAGGAGGCTCTATCGATCCCACAAGATAGCCCCTTGGATCTGCAAGCTGGGAGGCTGCGGGAAGAACCAAAAATAAAGCCAGGCGGTAGAACTTCTAGCAGTCCAGTTGCAGGCTTGGTTTCTCAACACAGAGGAGCCGTTATGACCTGAGTTTCAAAGAAGGTGAGTCGCCTAGGCACAGATTACCCTCGACCCAAGTCTTAGGGTCACTCGCTGAGGGACCAATCTTCAGGGACAGATTGTTCAGTTCTGGTAGGTATCACCCAGAATAGAGTTAAAAGAAAACAGAAAAATCATGAAGATATGAGGGAGATAAAAGAAGAAGAAACAATGAAGAAGTAGAGGAATGGATTTCAGAGAGTCAGGGAGGGGAAAACAACTCATGGCAGCCATGGTTTCCATATCAAATTTCTATTCTTAAAAACTTCAGATCTCAATATCAGTTTTCTTCCATTACATGGCTATTTAAAGAGAATCAAAACATAAAATTGGTAAGTTATTAAAAATAGAAACTATCCTAATTGGCAACTGAAAATAAAAATTCAATCTATATAAAAATACTACCAACTAATTCTAACTCTAAAAGGAAAGAAAATGAATCAAATCAAAGGCTATCTCAAGCCCAATGCCCAACTGCATCAGCTCTCCCGATCTTAAAAGAACTCGACTTCGTCGAGTTAGGTCATGCTCCCAAGATTCTCATATAAGTTGCTCATTGATGAGGTGGCACGTATCTCAAAGCAGAAGATGGGAACATAAGAACAAGAGGAGGGAGAGTAGGCTGACGTGTCACTAGAGCAGGAGTCAGTCGACGACATGGCATGTCTGATAATGTGTGTGGCCTCAATAAGTACGTACGACCTCCTTGCTTCACCTTGATGGTGTTTCGTACGCCATCATAGAGAATACCAGCATGTCGCTGCCAAGGTCGCCCTAGAAGGATGTCGCAGTGCGCCAATGGGGTGACCAAACAAGTGGCATGGTACTGTAACGGCCCAAACTGTAAATGTACTCAAACAAATTTAGCAGATATAAAATTTGCTTCTGCCCCAGTATCAACAACTGCATGAACATCAGTAAGGTCGGAGCCGTGCAGGAGAGTACCATTCTGTCTGAAGAGAGGAGCCTTGTCAACTAGTCTGTTTGAAAATGATGAAGGACTAGCTGAATGAGCTTCTACATCCTCATCATCATAGTCAAACATATCATCTTTCTCGAGGGGATAAGGATATAAAGTAGACTCATCTTTAATCTTCTCTGTCGGTTGCTTCTCTACTGCATTCACAGAGCGAGTCCTATTGGGACACTTGTTGGAGTAATGACCCTTCTCGCCACAACTATATCATCTAATGTTCTTCACCCCATCACTGTCCTTGACAAACTCTGACCTTTTTTCTTCAACTCGACGAGCTTCAGGCTTCTTTTCCTCCATACGTGGTGGAGGTCTATAAACTGAAGAAGTCTTGAGCATACCCTTCCAATAAATGGACTTCTCTTCAGTTGTCTTGGCATGAGCCGTTCCCACATCAACAGACATGAAATAAGTGTTAGCCAACTCGAGTCAAATCTCAGTACTTAGACCACTGATATATCGCATCACCCGTTGCTGGTCTGTTTTCTGAAGTCGACATCTTGAAGACAGCTTGTGGAATTCGAGGGTGTAGGAATCCACATCTTTGTTCCCTTGTTACAAGTTAAGTAATTCAAGGAACATTACCTTTTCATAATTAAGAGGAACAAATTTTTCAATCAGGATCTACTTCATGACCTCTCAATTAGTAACGGGTCCAAGTCTTCTAACAAACCTTGCATGCAGTACATCATCCCACCATGAACATGCATACCCATAGTTGTCAAGGCGTCGCCTAGGCATCCAGGCGGTTTGCCTGGGGCCTAGGCGACAGTCGCCTTCTTGCACTGCATATTGCCTTGTGTTTTAACACTTATTTATGCCAAATATCATTTAAGTAAATGCTTTTTATATTTGTTATTTCATTTACTTAAGATATTATTCATAAATAAGCAAATACCCCCTATTTGAATCCGATAAAAATAGTTTAAAAATCAAATTCCAAAAGGTAAAAAGTCCCCCCCCCCCCCGCGTCCAAGAAGAAAAACTGGATTTTGGTTATAGGGGCGATTTTCAACTTTTAAACACTGGAGTTTTTCTCAATTATGAAAATTTTATAAATTCTATCATGTTAAAATTGCTAAAAACCAAAAGTCCGGTAAAATAATTTTTTTTTTTGATATCCATAAAATCATTTTCATTTAGGCGATTTTAATAGCATTCACACACTTCAAAATAAGTTTGACCGGAGCATAACTTTGTCATTACAACTTAGATTTAAGTAATCTTAGACTTATTGGAAAGCTGGTTTTATATTATAACTGATACAAAAAGTCATGTAAAAATAATATCATTTGACCAGTCAAACTTATTATAGAACCAGAGCATTTCTCTAAATTTTGATTTTTTATAACTTAATATGACTTAATGTTAATTTTTTATGATTTAATATGGCTAAATGTTGATTTTTAATGACTTGATGTTGCCTAATCTTGATTTTTTATGATACAAGGTATATATAGCTTACTAAATAATGTTAGAAAATAGGAAAAATAAAAAATAACAATTGGTCGCCTTGTTCGCCTCAAGGCGTGCGCCTTCCCGCCTAAGCGCTTAGACAACCCTCCACCGCCTTGGTTCTCCTTGGCACCGTGACAACTATGTGCAAACCCAATAAACTTGATGAGGATGAGTTCACACTTCTTCACGTCTGGAAGAGACTTATATGCAAAAATCCTCTCAACTTTGGTAAGCCAGTCAAGAAATTCCTTAGGTCCCTTTTCACCACTGAACTCTGGAACTTCAACTTTGATGCCATAATCTCTATCAGAAAATTGCCGAGTAACATCTTGTGGGACAACTAGATTAAGTTGCTACCTCTAAGGTGTATCTTCAATCCGTAGGGCATTAAACTGAGGAGGTGGTGTAGATGGTCCTTTATCGACTCGCGTTTCAGACTTTTGCATAAAGGTAAAAATCTTAGCGAGGGCACCTTGAGTGTCGTCCATAAACTTGTCATATTTGGCCTCATTCTTCTCAATCCTAGCATTAGTTTTCTATTGGTTCTCAAATACCTCACGATACAATTTGTTCAACTCAGTATTAGTAATGTTACCTGTCATGGTTAGAGAAGTGCAGGAAATTTTGCTCTGATACCACTTGATGCGGATCCGGATTCCAATGACGGAATCGGATCACTTATAAGCCCATAATTAACAAATAATTCGATTTAAAACAAACCAGTGGCAGTAATGTAATTTATGGCACAATTAGAACCCTTTTTAGGATGAAATAGCTGAATGGGACAGATCTGGAATTAATCCCAAAGAAAACTCAATTCTGGAAATTTATTTGGTGTTTCTAATAATGAGTGGCAGAATTGTAATTATAAGTCACCAAGCTAATAAATGGAAACAAGGAATAACGTGAGATGATGGAGGGGGGTATTCTGGAATTAGGAATAAAGAAACTCAAAGGGAATTAGAAAGTAAAGGCAGGGGTATAAATGGAAAAACAGAAGTTAGATGAGAAAAAAATAACTCACGATAGAACTAGGTCTTCTTCCTTAGTACATAACAGAGGAGGCGATGGGGCGTAACTTCAATTCAATGGAGCTCAGCCGACAGGTCTCAGTTTGGCCTTAAAATTTCAGGCGAAGCTTCTCAATAGGAGGCTCTATCGATCCCACAAGATGGCCCCTTGGATCTGCAAGCTGGGAGGCTACGGGAAGAACCAAAAATAAAGCCAGGCGGTAGAACTTCTAGCAGTCCAGTTGCAGGCTTGGTTTCTCAACACAGAGGAGCCGTTATGACCTGAGTTTCAAAGAAGGTGAGTCGCCTAGGCACAGATTACCCTCGACCCAAGTCTTAGGGTCACTCGCTGAGGGACCAATCTTCAGGGACAGATTGTCCAGTTCTGGTAGGTATCACCCAGAATAGAGTTAAAAGAAAACAGAAAAATCATGAAGATATGAGGGAGATAAAAGAAGAAGAAACAATGAAGAAGTAGAGGAATGGATTTCAGAGAGAGTCAGGGAGGGGAAAACAACTCACGGAAGCCATGGTTTCCATATCAAATTTCTATTCTTAAAAACTTCAAATCTCAATATCAGTTTTCTTCCATTACATGGCTATTTAAAGAGTATCAAAACATAAAATCGGTAGGTTATTAAAAATAGAAACTATCCTAATTGGCAACTGAAAATAAAAATTCAATCTAAATAAAAATACTACCAACTAATTCTAGCTCTAAAAGGAAAGAAAAGGAATCAAATCAAAGGCCATCTCAAGCCCAACGCCCAACTGCATCATTTAATTTCCCTAATTATGAGCTGGAACTCTACTTTATTCTACTTTTTGTGGAATCCTATATGTGTAAGACATTTTATGGTGTTAATGACTTATGGATTTTTTTTTTTTACTTTGTCACTTTTTACCCCTGGCATATAAGCAGGGGGAGCATGTCTTATCTTACTCCTTCTCATGCACCCACCTTTTTGCTGTTGAAAAAAAGGGGAGAAATATGAGATTGTATGTGGATTTCTTGTTTCTGAAAATTACAATTCTACTTGCATTATATATATTTTTTTTCTATTTGTTTGTTATCACCAAAAAGGGGGAGATTGTTGGGAACATGCCCACACTCCTAAATGTGTTTTGAAGATAACAAACAAATAGTGGCATCAACCACAAGTGTTAAGAGTTGCTTAGTGTAAAAGGACATCTTGAAGCCAAGTTCTTGCATAACAAAGCTTCAAGAAATCAAGCTTTGAGAAAACAACACATGAAGCTCAAGACATGGAATTGCAAACAAGAAGAATAGAAGATGAAGTGTCAAGAGTGGAAGTATCAAGTGAAGATGAAGACCACTAGGATAGAATAGTCTTCTCGATGTGATATGTAACCTCTCAAATATATACGTGCACGCACCTCATACATTTGCATTGCACCATACTAGAATGACCTTAGGACATACTTTGATCAAGTATGAAAATCCCTATATGATATGGAACATATTAAGAAAAATATGCTCTAGTGAAATTTAGTGAAAACCACTTTGACCTGACTCAAGGGTATTTTGAGTAACCATAGAGTCAGTATCAGGAGATGGGACCTTCATGAAAGTTGTAAGAAATCGAGTCACGGTTCCAACACAATTGGAATTGGGTCAATCTGAGGTCGGACCAGAAAGTTACGGCCGAAACACTAATGACGGGTCAGTATGACAGTAGTCTGTCAAAATCTGGACAGAACTGCAAGAGGTCAACCGGCACTGTCTGAGCCTACAGGTCGACCGGAACTATCCGAGCCTTGTGGAGGTCAACCGGCTGAAACCCCCGGTCGACCAGTGCCTGTCTGCCTGGCTCCAACGGCTAGTTTTTTACTCCAACAGCTCTTGGAGGACAACCGGCTACCGATGGAGGTTGACAGATGGACCCAAAATATAACTGTTAGACCCAAATTTACTACCTAAAAGGACCACCTAACCTCACCTATAAATACCACTAATGCTCTCAATTAAATATTCATTAATACTAAGCATTAGAGCACACTTTTGATAGCATTCAAGGTCAAAAGGGATTCCACATTACTTGAGCACTTATCACTTTATCACAAGAATAAGCTCAAGTCCTTATCAAAGTCTTCCATATTTCTATTGTTCAAAGTCAAAGCTCACTGAAGACTCACCAAGGTGCATTCATTCCATTATTGCATATCTCATTTGCACCAGCGGTAACCCTCTTCTATTCCACTACTTTTATTTCTCTGTTTTTACATTAAGTCTAGACTGTACTTAGGCTTGTGTAGAGGATTCTCTCATCTTTAAAAGAGTGTAAGGTGTCTCTCTACCTTAAATGAGATTGTAAACATGCCTCTCTACCTGTAAAGGGGATTGTATGGATTCTCTTATCCTTAAAAGATTGTGTAAAGGTTTTCCTCCCTACCTACTGTACTAAATGTGAAGACCTAGTGGAATACCTTACAAGAGAATCTTGTAGGGAGTGGACTAGACTCAAGTTGAGTCGAACCACTATAAATCTTGGTCTTGTGTGGTTGTGAACTTTATTTTATTCCACATTTTTATTTCGCAATCATACTTGCGATATTATTTCGAAAAGATTTAACTTTCCATTAGCATAACCTATTCACCCCACTCTAGGTTATTTCAATGACTACCAGGACGGGGTTATTAGGGGTTTGCCAGGTGACCGATGGTCACATTCCGGGACCGGCAGGCCGATGGTTGTATACATCGCTGGGTGACCGATGTGTCATTTTTGGGACCAAGGATACAACCTAATGCGTCGTAGTACCATGAACCCACTTAGTTGTATATTAGGTGGTTTAATGTAAAATGAACTACATCATTCTTGCATCATGGACTGTGTATATGCTTGCATAAACCCCATCCCTCACTGAGCTCGTTGAAGCTCACACCACGTGCGTGTTGCTGTTTAGATGATGATGCAGGTGTTGTAGTGCCACTGGGAAGTGACACTTCTTCCTCTGTGTCTGAGTACGGAGTCGATGACTGGTGGACACCAGAAGCCGAGGAGCACCACGATTGTGCTTGTGATACATGTGCGTATGTAGCACCGTGAGTCGGGTGGTGATCTGTTATCATCCTAATACCTTATTTTTGGATGGTATTCTTTTTTGAGTTACTATATGTATGTTTTGACAGATGTGAACAGAATAAACTTTTGTAATGTAATATATTAACATTAGTTGTTTTCCCCGCTTGATTCATGATTCCACTATATTATACTCTGATTCCACTGCAATTGTTTAGCTGATTCGGTATTGTGTAATTGTGACGGTTAAGGTACTACTATCAGAGATCCTAGTAGAGGCATAAGACGGTAAGCGTCTTATTCACACCGCTAGTATCCTAGTGTTGGGAGCGGGTTGTGACATTTTGTCTCTTTGTGATTTCCAGATTTTGTTTCCTTTTCCATGGACTAGACTTTGTTTCTTTTTGTGTTTTTCTTAGTTGACAAGTAATTGTTTTAGCTGTTAGTTTCTTAGTTTAGTTACCTCCCTTTTTATGTAGTTTCTTATTTCAACTATTTCCTTTCCCATTACTTACCAATTTTGTACAATGCTGTCAAGCCTATATAATGTAACTGATTATAAGCCTTAGAAGAAGATTTGATTAATGAATAGCTGAGAAGTTTCTACATGGCTATGAGGGTCGACGAGGGGTGGGATGCCCAAAAACTCAAGAAGGTGAAGAGGCCTGAACCAACTACCATTCTTCTTTCCCATTCTCATCCCTCTGTATTATTCTGTTTTTCCCTTTTAATTTCTGTTATTTCTTTGAGTATTGTAAAGCTATCAAGAGTGCAATTGATTTTTGATTCAAGGATCAAAACCAACCAGAAAAGCTGCTACTCTGCTGAACAACGGAGGAGCCTGTGACAGCTTTTAGGTGATTTTTCTGGGCAGATTCCGAGCCCCCTGATCTCAGCATCCCTTGAGCTTCTACCACCAGGCTTTTGTGTTATATTAGGATTTCCAAAAGGCTCCTTCGACCTGCAGAACAGGCCCTACAGTAGTTTGCAGCCTTGTTTCCTAAAGGTTTCCTAATTGATAACCTATCTCCAGTTCTCCCCAAACCAGCCAGTAGTTGAGGCTCAACTTTTTAAGGACAACAGATAGGCATCATACAAAGAACCTTCAATCCAATTTTGAGGATCATCTGGAACTGCTTCCCTAAGTTCTTGGAGAAGTACCAAAGTTTCTTTTTTCTTGCAACCATAGTTGTCACGGCACCAAAGCAAACCAAGGCGGTGGAGGGTTGTCTAAGCGCTTAGGCGAGAAGGCGCACGCCTTGAGGCAAACAAGGCGACCAACTGTTATATTTTTTTTTTCCTATTTTCTAACATTATTTAGTAAGCTATATATACCTTGTATCATAAAAAATCAAGATTAAGCAACATCAAGTCATTAAAAATCAACATTTAGCCATATTAAATCATAAAAAATTAACATTAAGTCATATTAAGTTATAAAAAAAATAAAATTTAGAGAAATGCTCTGGTTCTATAATAAGTTTGACTGGTCAAATGATATTATTTTTACATGAGACTTTTTGTATTAGTTATAATATAAAACCAGTTTTCCAACAAGTCTAAGATTACTTAAATCTGAGTTGTAATGACCAAGTTATGCTCCGGTCAAACTTATTTTTAAGTGTGCGAATGCTGTTAAAATCGTCTGAATGAAAATAATTTTATGGATATCAAAACAAAAAATTATTTTACCAGACTTTTGGTTTTTAGCAATGTTTTAACATGATAGAATTTATAAAATTTTCATAATTGAGAAAAACTCCAACATTTAAAAGTTGAAAATCGCCCCTATAACCAAAATCCAGTTTTTCTTCTTGGACTGGGTGGTTGACTTTTTATCCTTTTAGAATTTGATTTTTAAACTATTTTTATTGGATTCAAATAGGGGGTATTTGCTTATTTATGAATAATATCTTAAGTAAATAAAATAATAAATATAAAAATGAAATAACAAATATAAAAAGCATTTACTTCATTTGGCATAAATAAGTGCCAAAACACAAGGCGGCATACAGTGCAATAAGGCGACTGTCGCCTAGGCCCCAGGCAAACCGCCTGGACGCCTAGTACGCCTTGGCAACGCCTTGACAACTATGCTTGCAACCGGCATGTCTCCCAGTTCAACCATCAGAAATTGACCAAATTTGGGGGGGCTTATTGAATCATACAAGTGCTCCATTCGATCCAAAAATTAGGCTCATCTGAGCCCTGGTTTGCAAGATACAGACTACCCTAATTCTGCCCTAAACCGCGTTTATTTCTCAGTTGAACTTTCTGACGATATTTGAGTCTATTGTTTGAAGATTTTTTTGGAGCCTATCACTAGTCCTTTACTGGGGTTGATTACAACCCTAATCTTCCTTACATCACCCTTCAAATGCCTTTTCCACAAATCATGACCGTCTCAGTGTAGAACATTATAAACAACAACATCCAAAACCTTATCCCAACTTAATCGGGTTGGCTATATGGAGATTCCAAGCAAGGACGAGAGCGAGGATCCATGCAAAAAAATTGACGGGTTATGGCTAATTATAAAGAATTACTTAACTGATGGAAAACCTTTAGTAGGTCCATACATAGAACTCTTCCATTGTGGAATATCCATAGCCATTAGCTCACCAGTACAAAAGTCAACTAACTACAGAAATTATTTTCAGAATGCTATATAAGCCACTTAAAATAAATAATAAGCATTAGGTTGGAAGCTCCAATCAAGTAAGCATGTACACTGCATGAATGTTAGTAAACCAAGTAACTTATGCCATCATATATATATCCTAGGGCTTTCACAAAATCCTCTCAGAAAGGACAACAAAGAAAAGACAAAAGAAGTAGCACAACAGTAGTTTTGCTAGGTCTAGCACAACAAATGGCCTGATTTGAGTTGCATGTGGGGATGATATAGCCAACATGAATGTTGGATGGGAGCACCTGCAAAATTTGGCGATCCAAATCAACCATAAGGGTCACCATGTGTTGGACTATTACCCCTATAATTTCAGCCATTAACCTGATTTGGCCCACCTTGACTTTCCAATCACTTTTCAGAGCATCGTTAAAAGCCATGGAAATCCTCATCTCACTTGCACTTGATACCTAAATAAGGAGGATGGGGCTTACCTGAGCATCAATTTTTGGGTGCCAGGCAACTGAAAACTGCCCCTTGTACCACCTTCCCCATAAAAGAAACTTAAAAACAAGCAAAAAGGTTAGATTCTATCCTTACCATCTTGCAAGTGAACCTGGTGCTCCATTGTCTGCAAACGCAGTTTCAGCTCACTGTTTTCAGCAGTCAGACCTGTGGTATCTCTCTGCCCATGGGGAACCCAAATAAAAAATATCAATCAGATCCAAATAATAGGTGAACAAGCAAGCAAGGTTTATTCAGGGTAGACACTGTAAAACAAGCAAGAATGAGAGGCCATGATTTCAATTTCTACAATGAGATTCGACTCTTCAGTTTGAAGAGGACAATGGTATGAAATACACCTGCAACATTGACAATTGAGCAGACAGTGTAGTTGCTTCGGTTTGCAGTGTCTGCACTTTGCGTTCAAGCTCAGATATGTAGCGCATTTTCCTTTCTTTTGACCTTGCTGCTGACTGCCTATTAGCCCAGATTCTATTCACATGAAACAGATGGTCAATAATTGTTCAATACTTCTTGCCTGGTAATTTAAAAGACCAAGATAAGGGCAAAGTTCTTTTTCACTCATCATCCGAGTAAATTGAAACTAATATGCACATCATCACTAAAGAAAAAGAATTTGAAGTACCTTGAAGTTAGGGTGGCAACGAGGAGTATAGGAATGGATGATGACCTAATCCTTACCCTAAGGGATTTTCTGGGACTTTACCCTTAACATACTCCATCAGCTGATGCCCTCACCTCTACCTAAAGGAGGAAAAATTCATCCACTCGGTAAATAATAAGGTAAGGCAGCTAAAATCCTAATGCTGAATGCTCTTTTAAGTTTTAACCTGTAATTCTGGTCTTGAAGCCACTTACGTTGGGAATTTCAAAGGGGCAATGGGCTTGATAGACTAAATGTTATGGGATGGGTTATGGGTATATGGACCATAGATGTTAAATTTGCGAACTACTCGGCAAATTATTCAGCCAAACAGAAATAATATGAATAATTTAGCTGAATCCAAACTGCTCCCAAAGATTTGGAAAACTTGTGATTTTTTTATCTATCAATGTTTTAAGCTATTAAGGGACAACAATGTATATCAACACACAACAACCCCACCCCTCTCCCCCCCCCCAACCCACCAGCACATGCAGGCCCACACAAGCACACATAGAGCTCTACACGTGACACCATCATGTGGCACCAAGGGGACAACCCATTAGAGAAGCACAACACATAACACAAATCCCTCGCACTTAGCATGGATCAAACACCCAACCTCTAGGTTTTAATACACCATGTTACACCCGCTTACCCCAAAACTGTAAAGTAAGGGCCACAACAATGAATATCAACACAAAACAACATATATAAATATAACAGGAATAATTCAGCCAATTATGAACTATACGAATAATTAGGCTTGGACATGGATGTGATGTGGCCGATGATGATTCCAGTATCATATTAAAACTACCTGTATCTTTATAAAAGGCATGTAGCATAACGTGGTTATGTTTCATTCCCTATGCTACGATCCCTTGCCAACAAGGGGTAAGGTGTTGGATAACCCAACTGTAGTATGTTTAATGAAACCTTTCGGAATGCCACTTCCGATGTTGTGGCTGCCAGGAGAGGGTTATTAAGGGTTTGCTGGGTGACCAATGGCCGTATTCCGGGACCGATAGGCTCCTAATCATGACTAGGGTTATCGCTGGGTGACCGATGTGCGATTTTCGGGACCAAGGATGCAACCTAATGTGTCATAGTAGCATGAACCCGACTTAGTTGCATATTAGGTGGTTAAAGTAAAATGAATTGCATCATTTTCGCATCATGGACTATGTGTATGTGCTTGCATGAACCCCATCCGTCACTGAGCTAGTTGCAACTCAAACCATGTGTGTGTTGCTTTTTAGGTGATGTAGATACCATCGTGCCACTAGGCAGCGACACTTCTTCCTCTATGGCTGAGTATGGTGGCAATTGGTGGACACCAGAGCCCAAGGAGCACGATCCCGATTGTGCTTGTGATACTTATGCATATGTTCCACCTTGAGTTAAGAGCGGGATTGTCGTCTTCTCTGATGCTATATTTTTGGATGGTATATTTTGTGGGTATTTTATAGGTATGTTTTGTTAAATGTGGAAACGAATAAACTGTTGTTATGTATTATAATTAACATTATTTGTTCCCCCAAATTGGTTTACATGATTCCATTATATTTTACTCTGATTCTATTGCTATGATTTTAGATGGTTCAATAATATTGTGCTTGTGATGGTTAAGGTACTGCTATTAGAGATCTTGGTAGAGATATAAATTGGGTAAGCGTCTTATTCACACCGCTGGTATCCTAGCAGGAGGGGGGTGTGATAGCTTGGTACTAGAGCGCGATGCTCTACCTTAACTCACAATTTAACTGAACCTTAGGATATTAGGGATTAGGATGGAATAAAAAACTTTAAATTGACCAACCATTTGATAGTGCACAACTAGGAGACAAGAATAGGTGTAAAAGTCGTTTCATTGATAAAGAACTTGAATACATAAGCTTTTACATCAACTTTCTGAAACATAAAGTACTAAAAGCAAGAAATCCTAATTAAACCCCATAACAAGTGCATAATTAAAAGAAAGTAAAAATAGAAGAGAGAGGTGCAGAAATAAAACCTAAAACATCACAACTAGAATTTAAAGCCTGCTCCACTACATAGGAAATCAAGGAAAGGGAAATCCTAAGGCTAGACAAGCATCCTAGTTCCACTACTCCTGATGTGATGCTGGTGGTGCCGAAGGCATCCCAAAAAACACTAGCATCTCCTTCATCTGCTCTCGAGGGACATAACACGATCATCCAAGATGCAGTGCCTCCGGTCTATGCTTTCGAGCCAATTGTCTACCCTTCTGAAGATGTTGTTCATGGCATCCAAACGACTGACCACGTCACCCATACTCCTGTGGTCCCTGAGAAGAAGAGGCCACAAATGTTCCCATCAATGGTGGTGGTGGTGGTGGTGGTGGTGGTGGTGGAAAGGTCCCAAGAGTGGGTGGAATGTCATGATCTTATCCGAGTGCACCTTCGGGGTTCCCCTCGACATCCATGGGCTCCTGATGCATCTGTGGCTGCCCCTACTGCTGCTACTGCTCAAGTCCAACATCCTCATCTTCATCTTCCTCGGTAGCCTCATTGATGTTGGTGGTCATCATCGTGAGGCATTCGTGATTGAAGTCCGACAAGTCCGCCTCCAGAGCCTCCTCCTCATAGTTCACCCTGAAGTACCATAGCCCAAATTCCCAACCCATCTGTCCTCAACCTTATTCACCATGCTTCACATGATATACGGAAGGCTGGGTTGATTCTGCACATAGATGCAGTATGTCACGTATGCCTGTAGGATGGAGACCTCATCATAGTGACCGCCAGTGGGTAGGATGTTCAGCTGCATGGTCCTACTTATGATTTTCAGGGTAGCGCAGTAGTTGGAGTGAGACCACCCAAACTCCTCCCTAGTCAGCATTCGGTCCATCTCCTATAGACGCCCAAGTTCTGGAAGCCAGTCAAGGCAATCCTTGGAGGGCAGAACACTAACTCTCTAGCATTGGCTGACCTCAAAATGTAGGCCAACTCCACCATATTTAAGGAGATATCAGTCCCCTTCACCCTTGAGGTAATGCGAAAACTCTCTGTGCCACGGTTCTCGCATTAGATGTTGCAGAAGAAATACCTCACGAACCTAGGGTTGTCCAAGTACTCCGGCTTCAGGATTCAATACTAGTCCATCGTATCAAACTTTTAACGAGATACGGAACCGTCGAAAATCCCTAGTTCTAACATACTTGTCTGGGTCGACATTTTTATCCTCGAAGGCATCCCAGTGGGCTTGTTCCACCACCGAACGGAACCATTGGTGATTGTACATAGCGAGCAGTTGCTTTGCAGTCATACGGAGGGAAGAGGTGCGGCATACCAACATTGTTGTGAAAAGTGGAAACCTAGGGTTTTGGAGATCAAAAACCTAAGTTAGAACAAGAAAAGTTCAGCAAAATCCTAGGTTAGAATTGTAGAGAAATTCACCGTGGACACATGTACAGCGAAGAACGAACGCGTAAAGGCTCGAGAAAGGCGGCAAGCAGCTAGGGTACCTTCCCTTGGCTGTTCCCCCATCTTCTCCAGAGCAAAAAATAGGTTTTGGAATGAGAAAGTGGGACCCTCATAATCTATTTATCATAAGTCTGGGCTTCACCGGTAGCAACCGATGAAGAAATTCCTCCTTCCAATGACCTAGTTCCGGTGGAGTTTTAGGGCCAATTGGCCTCTGTTTTCTAGCCAGATTCAACAGTGCCCTTCTGGTGACCTGTTTCCGGTGGGATATTTTTACTTTATTTTGGTTTTTTCTACTGTCATGCTCTATAGTCATATGTGAGCCCCCTCCCCCATGCATGTTATAACTGTATGACATGCTTATCCATGTGTTTGTGGTGGCTCATGGAAATTCCCAAACAGGAATTATGTCGCGTCGGAACACCCAATCCAACTCAAATCCACCACCTCCCGCTTCCCCAACGCGAGGTAAAGGCAGGCCATCTAATGCACCTGTTCACCCACCAGTCCTTAACGCACAGGATGTTGCCGCAATAATTGGTAACATGATGCAAGGTATAGAGTAAAGGCAAACGTAGTTTATGGTTGGGATTGATACCCACATCTTAGCTGCTATAGATACTAGAAATGCACCTCCTGCACCTCCTAGTCCACCTGTGCCAGTTCCATTATATACTGGCCTAGCCACCCCGCCCACACCTGACAGACCACCAGAGCAGGTGAACATATGGACGGTTCTCACAAAGATGATGGAGAAGTTCCAGAGACACCGATCTCCGTACTTCTCCAATGTTGATCAGGATCAACTCCAGCTGCCAAGATGAATATGGGGCATAGAGAAGGTTTTCACAATGATGGATTACATCAATGAAAAGAAGATATTGTGTGCAGGCAATATGCTTCAAAATGAGGCGGATGCTTGGTGGGGGTCCACCCAACCTATTCTGACTGCTACAAACCCCAATCCCACATGGGAAGATTTAAGTTCTTCGGAAACTACTTTCTGAAAAGTTTAAAAGATAGGAGAGAGACTAAGTTCTCAGCATTGGTTCATGGATCCAGGTCGGTGCTAGAGTACCAACAGTGATACGAGGGGCTATTCTATTTTGCTCCCGAGCACATCAAAAATGACAGGGCCAAGGCCAGGAAGTTTGAGAAGGGGCTTAAGCCCAACATCGGCTCAACAATAGTGGGACAAAGTATGGGAAAGAGACAAATGAGGTCACAAGAGTTTAAGGGAACCAGTAAGGCTTCTAGGGGGCCTTATCTTAGTCCAACACCAGTTCAGTTTCAAAGGCCATAAGCAAGTCAAGCTTCCCAATCATCCCAACCTAGTGGTGCATCTCAACTAATTGGGCCCAATCCTCGATGTTTTCATTGTGATCAGACAGGGCATTTGGCCAGGACATTCCTCACCGTCGGCTGGGTGACATACCATACACTTTGCCCCTAGGCCACAGCAGACTTACTCGGCCAGCCATCCAACTAGCCTCAACAGGGTAATAGGCCTTAGGCACATGTTTTTGCTATGACTGCAGAAGATGCGAGGCTGCTCCAGGTATGGTGACAAGTACCTTGTCAATTTCATTATTGCCTGCTCACGTATTGTTTGACTCTGGAGCATCTCATTCATTTATATCGCTGGCATCCGCTAGAAAGATGGGAATTCCACCCAAGAGCTTAACTCACAGTTTACCGATTAGTACACCCATAGGAAGTGTAGTGGGTCTAGATTCAGTGTATGAGCCTTGTCCGGTAACTGTTAATGGTTATGACATAATAGCACACCTAATCAAACTAGACATGACCGACTTTGACCTGATTCCAGGAATGGACTAGTTATCCGCCTATAGAGCCAATGTCCAATGTGCTATGCGCAGAGAAGATGATGATTTTTAGAGCCCGTGATGGAGATGACTTCACCTTTGTGGGAGATAAACCCAAGAAGCACAAGATCATTATATCAGCCCTCGAAGCTACTAGACCAAGGGTGTCAGGGTTACTTGGCATCTGTGATGGATACTGAGATAGAGGTCAGACCATTAACTGAGTTAGATGTGGTAAGGGAGTTTCTTGATGTATTTCTGGATGATTTGATGAGATTCCCACCGACCGAGAGATAGAGTTTGTGATAGACTTACTCCCAGGGTTGACACCTGTGTCAAAAGCCCCGTACCGCATGGCCCCCACAGAGTTGAAGGAACTACAAGACCTTTAGAAAAAGGGATTCATTAGACCATGTGTGTCCCCATAAAGAGCACCAGTACGGATGTACATTGATTACCGGGAGCTTTATAAATTAACCATCAAGAACTGGCATCCTTGGCCAAGGATTGATGACCTATTTAACCAGTTGCAGGGTGCTAAGGTGTTTTCCAAGATTGACCTTCGATCGGGCTACCATCAGCTCAGGATCAAGGGTAGTGATGTGAGCAAGACAGCTTTCAGATCTCTACGAGTTCTTGGTAATATCTTTCGGATTAACCAATGCACCAACTGCATTTATGGACTTAATGAACCGGGTATTCTAGGATGTTTTGGACAAGTCTGTAATTGTGTTCATTAATGACATCTTGGTATATCCCAAGAGTGTAGAGGAAAATGGCATCCACCTAAGACTGGTATTACAAAGTTTGAGAGAGAAGCAACTCTATGCCAAGTTCAACAACTGTGAGTTCTGGCTTCCTCAGGTGGCATTTCTAGGCCACATTGTCTCAAATAAGGGTATAGAGGTTGACCTAGGAAAGATGAAGGCAGTGTTTGATGGCACACTCCCAAGAGTGTAGCTGACATCCATAGTTTTCTAGGATTGGCCAGATACTACGAAGGTTTATTGAGAACTCACGCATTTTGGCACCAATGACCCGACTGACACGGAAGGGCATGAAATTTGGGTGGTCCGATGCATGTGAGAAGAGTATCAAAGAATTGAGATAGAGATTGGTATCAACTCAAGTTCTGACTATTCCAACCATTACAAATGGTTTGGTTGTGTATAGTGATGCATCCAAACTGGGTTTGGGTTGTTTGCTAATGCAGGATGGGAAAGTTATTGCTTATGCGTCCCACCAGTTGAAGGACTATGAGAAGAACTACCCTAACAATTTGGAATCGATAATTGTGATCTTTTCTTTGAAGATCTGACAGCACTGCTTATGTGGTGAGAAGAGTGAGATATACAGTGACCGAAGAGCCTAAAGTACTTCACCCAGAAGGAACTCAATATAAGACGAAGGCGGTGGTTGGAACTAATGAAGGATTATGACAGTACTATCCACTACTATCCAGGAAGGGCTAATGTAGTAGTCGATGCACTTAGTAGAAATTCACAGATCCTGACTCTTACTTCATTGACAACCAATGAGCATCTGATTGAAGAGGCCAGGAAGTTGGATTTGGAACTACTAGTGGAAGGTGTCAACTTGTCATTATCGGCATTAGTGGTATAGCCTAGCCTTGTGAACAGGATCACTGCAGCTCAAATTATTGATGCAGAGTTGTAGAGATTGATAACTGACATCAAAAAGGGAAACAGAAAGACCAAATTTCACCTTAACTGATGAGGGAATCCTCAGGTTTAAGGGAAGATTGTCCGTGCCCGAGGACGGTGACTTGAGGGATATTATCCTGAGAGAAGCACACAACTCTTCATACTTCATTCACCCCAACAGCACTAAGATGTACAAGGACCTTAAAGGTTCCTACTAGGTGCCTCACTTGCCAGGAAGTCAAGGTTGAGAGGCAGACACCCTATGGGTTACTACAGTCACTACCCCTCCCGATCTGTAAATAGAACATCACCATTGACTTTGTTATTAAATTGCCCTGCACTAATAAGGGCATGGATGCCATTTGGGTGATTTTTGATCGCTTGACCAAAGTAGCACATTTTATTCAGATGAAAATCACCTTCCCCATGGAGAAGCTAGCCAAGTTGTACATTGACAACATAATTTATCTGCATAGTGTACCAATTAGCATTATCTCTGATCAAGATCCCAGATTTACTTCTAAATTCTAAGGAGGCATACAGAAGGCTATGGGTACACCTGAACTTCAGTGTGGCATTTCACCCTTATACCGATGGGCAATCAGAAAGGACCATTCAGACCTTGGAGGACATACTCCAGGCCTGTGCTCTTGATATGAGTTACAGCTAGGATGAGCACGTCTCACTTATCGAGTTCTCCTACAACAGCTATCAAGCTACCATCGATATGTCCCCGTGTATAGCACAGTATGGTAAAAAGTGTCGGACTACTCTTTATTGGGACGAAGTTGGCGAGCGGGATATCTTAGGTACAAATTTGAAACAGGCCACTAGTGAGAAGGTGGGTGTGATCAAAAAGAGAATTAAAGCAACTCAATCTAGACAAAAAAGTTATGATGATGTTAAGACTTAAGAGAGCATCTAGAATTTGAAGTTGGAGATAAAAGTGTTCCTGGGAATCTCCCCTGTCAAAAGGGTGATGCTGTTCGACAAGAAAGGAAAATTAAGTCCAAGGTTCATGGTGGACCATATGAACTGTTGGCACGAATAGGATTGGTAGCATATAGGATAGCACTACCGCCAAAGTTGGTGTTGCACATGTTGTTTTCCATGTGTCAATGTTGAGGAAGTACATACCCGACCCAACTCACGTCCTGACTTACATACCACGTGAGCTGGATGGAGATTTTTCCTACATGGAGTATCTTGAGAAGATTATCGTTCGAAAGGACCACACCTTCCGCAATCATACTGTTTCCTTCGTCAAGGTACAGTGGATGAACCACCCAGAGCAAGAGGCATCTTGGGAGCGAGAAGATGAGATAAAGAAGAAATACCCCGAATTGTTCATCTTACCAGGTAAGATAAATTTCGAGGACAAAATTCTTATAAGGTGGGGAGAATGTTACACCCGTGACCTAATCGGATCAAATTTAAAATTTTGTGATAGGTCTCGTGCCAGATGTCGTTAGCACTAATGACTTCTGGATTGCAGCAAGCCAACAATCTACTATCGCGAAGGAAGGGATGACCCAACCTATCAATGCATTTCTTGGCTAAAGCATTGGAAGGGATTTAAGCCTTCCAAGCCTAAGCGGTGAGTGACCTCCCCACTTGAGTCCCCACACGTAGTGAAATTTATTGGGAAGACCTTACACACATGCCTAGGGAACCCCCTGGTGATTGGCAAAAGATGGACAAAAGGCTGTCAAATACAGCACTAGGGTCAAGGGCCTAGCCCCATTGGATCTCTTACAGGCAAGCCTTTATACTCTAATAAGAGAACCAAAACAATAGATCGTTTGTCCTTCGCCCGAATCTGCATCGAAGTCTCGGTTGATCGGATTTTGCCTTCATCTGTCATTGTTCTTGAAGGAGATGACCACTCGTTTGAACAAGAAATCCACTATGATTGGATCCCCCCCAGATGCTCAACACCCAACTGCTTCGGACACTCAACCATGTGTTGCAGCAAAACAAAAGAAAAAATAATTTCAAAAAATACTTCAGATGAAGATACTGGGGGAAACACAGTTGAGTCATCTCTAGGATCAGCCAGGCAAGACCCGATCGATGGTTTGTCTTCATACTCGCTCCCTATCAGCCATTTGGGTGACCAGAACTCTCCAAGAAAAACACCCAGACGTAAACGAGGTAGAAGCCAGTGCAGTCCGATCGCCATCTCCGATGATGTTCCTCTTCCATCTAGTACCGCTGGTCCATTGGAAGATCTACTAGGTAATAATTTGTACTCTTTTGGCCTGCCCTGATGATCTCGATGTTGTCAAAGCCCTACCACCTACTCTTCTCCCCCCTTGTTGCTCTTCTGACCACCCTGTTCCCTCCTCTGAGATGGCCTCGGTTCCCGGCTCTCACCCTACTACCCTCTCATCCTCTGGACTTTCGCCATTACTTCCTCTTCTTCTCGCCCTGCTTCGACAATCAATTCTGGTACGATCTCTTCCCCTAATCTCTCGCTTTATCCTTCTATCTCAGCGCTGCCGGTCCAACCGGTTAATCCATTTATACCCCTCAACCAATTCCTCCCAGTCGAACTTCTCTCCAAATTCTCGAAGTTTCCTCTAGACCACCCATTGCATCCAACTAACCTCTACAACCCGACCATATCCAACAGCTCCTTCCTAATCCAAACCTGTCCCCACCTTCCCCCACCCCACCAGACCCATATCCTGGGCCTTCCTCTTCGGCCCAAAACCCTGACCCGCCTCCTTTACCCGCTTCTTCCTATCCACTGTTGGTGCACGAGAACGGTTTCAATGACGTCTCTTGTCTCTACTCTTTGATTTCGGACTCCCTCGAGACTCTCCTCATTTGTTTGCTCCGCAGCCCTAGAAGGCGCCTCGCCCATTTGCAACCATGCTCCTGATTGCCTTGCCGAAGACTTCATTGTTAAAATTTCTTCTGTCGGCCTCCCCTTAGCATTTGTCGTTGCTTCCGCCATTGCCACTACGATTTCTAGCGCTTGTGAGACCTCCTTTGTGCCTGCTACGACTGCTCCCTCTACTGCAACCTACAGCACTGGCCTAGGTACAATTAAACCCCCCATTCCTACCACAGCTCCTCTGCAATTTCTCGCCTTAGAAGGCGACAGCTCTAACTCTCCCGACATCCAATCCGTGGCTATATTAATCGAGAACATTGAAGGCCTGACTTCTAACCTCACTTTAGGGCTTCCGCCTGCCTCCCCCACGCCTTGAAGGCATTGACATCCACCTGCACAGATGTTGCCAATGCTCCTCATAATACCACTACCATTATTGATGCTTTTGGTGCTCCTCACCACTCATCTACTACTGTTCTTGGTGCTCCACTAGGCACACATCACTTGGAATATGCTCCCAATGCCAATTCCCCCCCTGGGAATCATAGTTCTGTGGCTGAAGCAGCCTCTCCCCAATCCAGGTTCAGATTGGATCCCCCCAGATCCCTTACAGCTGGCCACAAGAAGGTCTCAGTCACCATTGACCCAAGGGAATTCCTAACCCCAAACCTATCACCACCACCCTCTCCTCTCCTCTCAAGGAATACTCTCGCCGGACTAAGACCAAGTCTAGTTTTTCCACTGGCTCAAATGAGCTTCGTCAGCCCCCCCACTCCCATCCTCAATGATCCCTTGGATTATATGGAATGTCAGAGGGCTCAATTCCTCTAACATGCATCCATCCGCTCCCAAATTAAATCTTCCAAAGCTACCATTGTCTGTCTCCTCGAAACCTGTGTCGTCGAATTCAATGCCCCTCGTATTGCTGCTTCCATTGAACCCTCTTGGTCCTTTATCTCAAATTATTCCCACTCCCCTAATGGATGCATTTGGATCCTATGGAACACTCTCCTTATCCACATCTCCCATATTGCCTCCTCTCAAGTCAGCCATTTCTCCTTCTCTCCTCCTTCGGGCTCCCCCCTCTATCTTTTCTACAGTCTATACCCATAATAGGGCCCAGGATAGAGTCCCTCTTTGATCTGATCTCCTCTCCTTTTCTTCCTCCCTCTCCTCTTCTTCCTCCCTCTCCTCCACTCTGTGGAGTATTAGAAAAGACTTCAATGTGATCAGGGCTTCCCATGAGAAACTCTGTGGGGCCCCTATAGACACCACCTCCTCTGACCTCTTCAATAAGTGCATTGAGGATATTGAGATGGATGATCTCCGTTGGTCTAGCTCTAAGTTCACTTGGCATAACCGTCATAGTGAACATGACAGCGTGGCTTGTAAACTTGACCGTCTCCTTGTCAATGAGACTTGGCTTACACCCTTCCCTACTTCCCATGCTAGCTTTGACCTCCCGGGCATCTCTGATGACTCCCATCTCCCTCTTTGTCCAGGCCAATATCTCCTTTGGCCCCAAACCCTTCAAGTACTTTGACATGTGGTCACATCATGAGGGATTTCTTCCTTTGGTTAGAGACACCTACGCCATTCCCACCCGTCTCTACCACTCCCCTCATTACTTTTGCAAAAAGCTTAAAAATGTTCAAGCAGCCCTTAAATCCTGGAACCTTGCTACTTTTGGCAATATCTCTGATTAGATCTCTTCCTGCCAAGCTAAACTTGACCTCATTCAGTCCAAGCTTCAACTTGATCCTCTCAACTCCTCCCTGGCTAAGGAAGAAAAGTTGGTTGCACTTAATCTTTCCTCCCGCCTTGCCCAGGAAGAATCCTTTCTCCATAAAAAATCCAGGATCAACTGGCTTGAGCTTGGAGACTCCAACTCAGCTTACTTCCACCGCTCCCTCAAAGCCCACACCAATACCAACTCCATTCTCAAGCTCCCATTCTGGCACTGAGCTTCTCTCCCCCTCGAATATCAAAGCTGAAGCGGTCTCGTATTTCGATGACCTCTTCAACCCTCACTCCACCCCTTCATTGCCTCACCCCCAACATCCTTAATAAATTCATTCCCCATCACCTCATCCCATCCCTTCAAGCCATCCCCTAGAATGATGAAATCCTATCCGCTGTCCTCCATCATAAAGCTAACAAAGCTCCTGGTCTGCATGGCTTCAGCATAGGATTCTTTTCCACATGTTGGCATATCATCCGTGATGCTCTCATCTTTGCCATCTGCAGCTTCTTCCTCAACCCCTCCTAAATCTCTGGCATCAACCACTCCTTCCTTTGCCTCATTCCCAAGAAGGATGGTGCCCAGTGCACGTCTGATTTCAAACCCATCTCCCTCTGCAATCTTCTCTACAAATTCATTGCCAAGATCATCGCTAATAGGATCCAAAAGGTTATTGATTCCCTTATCAATCCAAACCACTCTGCCTTCATTGCGAGTAGAAGCATCTCAAACAACATCATCCTTTGCCAAGAGATAGTCAAAGGCTTCAATCGCAAATCCCACTCTCCTTCCGCCCAAAGATTGACATTCATAAGGCATTTGATTTCATCCGCTGGGATTTCATCTCCAATGTCCTCCAAATGTCCTTCCCCCCGTCCTTTGTTCATTGGGTCCCTCCCGTATTTCCACTCCCCACTTCTCTGTCCTCACTAATGGTAGTCCTTGGGCTATTTCTCCTCCACTGTGGCCATTCTACAGGGACGCCCCCTCCCTCCTTTCCTCTTTTGCTGGCTCTCGAAGTCCTTTCCCACTCAATCCAATCCTCCATCGATCAGCACCTTATCTCCCCCATCCCCAAATGTAGAGCACTTTCTCTAACCCACATGGCTTTTGCTGATGATCTCATAATCTTCTCTAAAGCTGACCCCACCTCTATCACCAACATCATAACCTCCCTTCACCTTTTTGAGTCCCTCTCTGGCCTGAAAATCAACCTCCTCAAATCCAACCTCTTCCTCTCGGGTGTCTCTGATGCGCGTCAAGCTCAGCCCCTTGCCATCTCTGGCTTCTCCCTGGGATCCCTCCTTGTCTGATACCTTGGCCTCCCCCTTATTTCCTCTCATCTCTCCTCTCAGCACTGCTCCCCCATCATTGATTCCATCAGGAAAAGGCTTCACCTCTAGAAAGGTAAGCTGCTCACCTATGCTGGTCGCCTTGTCCTCATTCAATCAGTCCTCCAATCCCTCTACCTCTACAAGTCAAGTATCTTCTTACTCCCCGCTTCCACTTGCAAGGCCATTAACTCCATCCTCTGTGCCTTCCTGTGGAAAGGATCTGAAGCCACCAGATTCCTCCACCCCATGAGCTGGTCTAAAGTTTGTCGTCCCAAGGCTGAAGGTTGTCTAGGTCTCCGCAAAATTAAGGACATTAATTCAGCTGCTATCCTTAAGCTCATCTAGAAGATCGTCTCCAAGCAACGCAGCATCTGAGTCTCCTGGATTTACTCTGTCCCTCTCAAAAATGAATCCATTTGGACCGTCTCCCCTTCCCCTGTTGCTTCCTAGAGCTGGCGTGGTATCCTCAAGTCCAGACCCCTAGCCCTTTCTTCCATCTCCTGCACCATTGGTAACGGCTCCTCTACTCTGCTCTGGCTTGACCCTTGGCACACTGCTGGCATCCTTCTCCCCTTGGTCTCCCCTAGAATTATCGCTGACTCAAGCTCTTGTTGCTCTGCTATGGTCGCCTCCATCCTTTCCCACAATGGCTGGAACCCCCGTATCTCCCTCCCCCCCTTAGCAGACCTTTGGTCCACCCTCCCTCCCACCCCTCGAGCCACAGAGGATTCCATGATTCAATTTTTTGAAGCCCTCCTCCTCGGGCATGTTCTCGTTCGCCTCTGCTTGGAACTTCATTCGCTCAAAAGACCCTCTTATCCCCTGGAGAAACATCCCTCGCCATAGTTTCACCGCTTAACAGGCCCTCTACTCTGCCTCTCTATGCAGGCCTTCCTCAACTACCGCCACATCCAGGTCCCTACCTCCTGTTGTTTATGCTAGAATGGTACGAAAGATGTTGACCATCTTTTCTTCACTTGCCCTTTTTCCTCCTCAATTAAGAAAAAAGTCCTCCGCTCCTGTAGGCCCTCCCCCCGGCCCATTCTCCCCCTCCCTCAGGAATGGATCTAGATCGACATGACCTTTAGTGGCTCCACCATTTGCGACACGATTGGAAAGCTCGCCTTTTGCACCACCATCAATCACCTTTGGATGGAACGTAATCTTCGTAGATAGACCCCCAACTCCCGTTCCTTCGAAGGGATTTGGAAAACCATCTATCTTGATGTTACGTCGAAACTTTGATCTTTGCGTATCAGCCCGGTCCGTGACACCCCAAGGAACAGGCTCATTGTTGTCTCCTGGGGCCTCCCTGCCATTACCATCCCCCCCCCCAATTAATGTTTCCCTTGGTTAGGTTGTCTGGAGCTTAGCCCTCGCGGTCCTTTTGGGTTTGTTCCTGTTGGTCCCCCCTTTTTCCCCTTGTATATTCTTTTCCCTCTTGGTAATGAATCATTTATTCATCCAAAAAAAATACAGCACTAGGACCACCACCAAAAACAGCCCACCGATAGGACCACCTCAATCCGGTGACCTCCTGGGGGTTGTGTTTGCTGTACTAAAATGGCTCAAATGCCCGTGGGACCCGTTAAGCACGTCGTGGCCAACTCCGACCAACCTCCCACACTACAGTATACCTTTCCCCATGACTTGCACACCTTGTGAGTCTAGGGTGGTGGGCCCACGTGACCCGACCAACGGCTTAACCCGTTTTGGTTCTGAACAAGTGCCTAGGAAAACAGGCCCTAAGGCCACTCGACGTGGGAGAGTGGAAAGAGGAAAAAGAGAAGTAGGAGGAAGAGGGAGAAGCTCCCGACTACGTGTGTGTTGCCGGTTACCACCGAAGGTAAGTGCATACCTTCCCCAATCCCCATTTCCTTCCATTTTGGTTTTTGGGTTGTTGGCAAACTTGGGATTCATTGGGTTGGAGGGGTATGCCTCGACCCCGATGACTTCCAATAGTCGAGATGGTGTGTATTGCACTCCCCGCGTGTTTTATGAACTTCGGTGACATTTTGACCAAATAGGGAGCTTAGGGTTTCGACCATTCCTTTGCCATATCTTCCAAATGGCTCGGTGCAAACGTAAATAAATCAGCTTAAATGAAAGGTGGGAAGACCCCCCACAATCTCCACAAATTAAATTCCGAAGGCGATCGAGATCGAGCTGGCAAAGCCCCACAAAGTTGCTGAACTTCTGACCGGCTAGACTCCCACCAATGGGATAGTGTCAATCCGATGACCTAAATCCGGTGACTATTGGGACCCCAACAAGTGATGCGGATCCGGGTTCCAAAAGTCGGAATCGGATCGCTCATGGCCCACAATTAACAAATAATTCAATTTAAACAAACCAGTGGCAATAATGTAATTTATGGCACAACTTAAAAACCCTTTTTAGAATGACATAGCTGAATGGGGACAGATTTGCAATTAATCCCAAAGAAAACTCAATTCTGGAAATTTATTTGGTGCTTCTAATAAAGAGGGGCAGAATTATAATTATAAGTCACCAAGCTAATAAATGGGAAACAAGGAATAACGTGAGATGAGGGAGGGGTATTCTGAAATTAGAACTAAAGACAGGGACTATAGAAGATAATGGAAGAAGAGGGGCAATATTGGAAACAGAAAATTAAAAGGTGAAAATCTCACTTTTCGAGGGTTGTCTTCAACCTTCAGCAACGAACAGAACCAGCAGACATGGGACAACCTCAGATTGAGAGAACTTCTTCAATAGGCCTCCGTTTGGCTTGAAATTTCAGGCGAGGCAGAAACTGAAGGGTCTATTGATTCCGACAGAGTCACGCCTCAAAATAGCTGGCGCAATGGAGTTTTCTGCAGCTGCAACTAAATCTGGTGCTGAACAGAGAAGCAAACCCTTATTTTGCTCGATCCTCTCAAAGGAAGATGTTCTTAGGGCTAAGCATCAAGGGCTTAGTTCGCCTATCAGTAAACAGCATTCGCGCAGAAATTTATGTGGGAAGGGGCTGTATCGGTGGAGATCTATCCATTCCAATGGTGCTGCAACTGCCGCCCAGAACAGGGGCTGGGAGAGACAACCAGAAAAGAAGAAGGAGAAGATAAGAGAAGAAATTGGAAAATGTCAAAGAAAGAACAAGAGGGAATTGGCTGCCATGGTTTCAAAACCAAAAAAATTTTCAACCAAATTTTTATTCTTCAAACTTCAAATCTAAAACTCCATATTGTATTACATGACTTCTTAAAGGAAAACTCAAGCATCTCAATGGTAACTAATTAAAAATCGAAACTAGCCTAGATAGAAACTGAAATAAAAATCAAATCTAAATAAAAGATTGCCAATCTAATTTCTAACCAATAAAGGAAAGTAAATAAAAAATCCAAAATCAAAGAGATCCCTTCCATCGCCCAACTGCATCAGTTCTCCCGGTCTTAAAAGAACTCGACTCCGTCAAGTTAGGTTGTAGTCTCAAGATACCCTTATAAATTGCTTGCTAATGAAGTGGCACGTATCTCGAAGCAGAAGATGGGAACATAACAACAAAAGGAGGGAGAGTAGGCTGACTTCTCTGGAGCAGGAGTCAATCGACAACATGGCATGTCTGATAATGCGTGTGGCCTCATCAAATACATACGACCTCCTTGCTTCACCTTGATGGTGTTCCGTGCGCCATCATAGAGAATGTCTGCATGTCGCTGCCAAGGTCGCCCTAGAAGAATGTCGCAGTGCGCCAATGGGGTGACCAAGCAAGTTACCTGGTACTATAATGGCCCAAATTGTAGATGTATTTGAACAACTGCATTGGCCTCTTCTCAAGCTGTGGGTCCAAAACTTTGCACGTGAATCTTCTTGAAAAATTGCTTCTGTGGAAGGTTGTGTGCTCGAACAAATTCATCAAATATAAAATTTGCTTCTGCCCCAGTATCAACAACTGCATGAACATCAGTAGGGTTGGAGCCGGGTAGGAGAGTACCCTTCCGTCTAAATAAAGGAGCTTTGTCAACTAGTCTGTTTGAAAAGGATGAGAGACTAGTTGAATGACCTTCTACATCCTCATCACCATAGTCAAACATATCATCTTCCTCGAGGGGATAAGGATATAAAGCAGACTCATCTTCAATCTTCTCTGTCGGTTGCTTCTCTACTGCATTCACAGAACGAGTCCTATTGGGACACTTGCTGGAGTAGTGACCCTTCTCACAACTATGGCATATGATATTCTTCACCCCAACACTATCCTTGTTGAACTCTGACCTCTTTTCTTCAACTCTGCGAGCCTCAGGCTTCTTTTCCTCCATACGTGGTGGAGGTCTATAAACTGAAGAAGTCTTGAGCATACCCTTCCAATAGATGGACTTCTCTTTAGCTGTCTTGGTATGAGCCACGACCACATCAATGGACCTGAAATCAATGTTAGCCAACTCAAGTCGGATCTCAGTACTTAACCCACTGATATAACGCATCACTAGTTGCTGGTCTGTTTCTTGAAGTCGACACCTTGAAGACAATTTGTGGAACTCAGGGGTGTAGGAATCCAGATCCTTATTACCTTGTTGGAAGTTAAGTAATTTATGGAACATTACCTTTCATAATTAAGAGGAACAAATTTTTCAGTCAAGATCTGCTTCATGACCTTCCAATTGGTAACGAGTCCAAGTCTTCTGACAAACCTTGCATACAGTACATCATCCCACCATGAACATGCATACCCAATAAACTTGGTGAGAATGAGTTCACACTTTGTCTCATCTGGAAGAGACTTATACGCAAAAATCCTCTCAAGTTTGGTAAGCCAGTCAAGAAATTCCTCAGGTCCCTTTTCACCACTGAACTCTGGAACCTCAACCTTGATGCCATAATCTCTGTCAGAAAATTGCCGGGTAACATCCTGGGGGACAATTGGGTTAAGTTGCTACCTCTGAAGTGTATCTTTAATCCGTAAGGCATTAAACTGAGGAGGTGGTGTAGATGGTCCTTCATCGACTCGCGTTTCAGACTTTTGCATAAAGGCAAGAATCTTAGCAAGGGCACCTTGAGTGTCGTCCATGAACTTGTCATATTTGGCCTCGTTCTTCTCAATCCTAGCATTAGTTTTCTGTTGGTTCTCAAGTACCTCACGATACAATTTGTTCAACTCAGCATTGGTGATGTTACCTGTCATGGTTAGATAATTGCAGGAAATTCGCTCTGATACCACTTGATGCAGATCCGGGTTCCAAAAGTCGGAATCAGATCACTTATGGCCCTCAATTAACAAATAATTCAATTTAAACAAACCAGTGGCAATAATGTAATTTATGGCACAACTTGAAAACCCTTTTTTAGAATGACATAGCTGAATGGGGACAGATTTGGAATTAATCCCAAAGAAAACTCAATTCTGGAAATTTATTTGGTGCTTCTAATAAAGAGGGGCAGAATTGTAATTATAAGTCACCAAGCTAATAAATGGGAAACAAGGAATAACGTGAGATGAGGGAAAGGAATTCTGGAATTAGAACTAAAGACAGGGACTATAGAAAGTAATGGAAGAAGAGAGGGGCAATATTGGAAACAGAAAATTAAAAGGTGAAAATCTCACTTTTTGAGGGTTGTCTTCAACCTTCAGCAACGAACAGAACCAGCGGACATGGGACGACCTCAGATTGAGAGAACTTCTTCAGTAGGCCTCCGTTTGGCTTGAAATTTCAGGCGAAGTTTAGAAACTGAAGGGTCTATTGATTCCGACAGAGTTACGCCTCAAAATAGCTGGCACAAGGGAGTTTTCTGCAGCTGCAACTAAATCTGGTGCTGAACAGAGAAGCAAACCCTTATTTTGTTTGATCCTCTCAAAGGAAGATGTTCTCAGGGCTAAGCATCAAGGGCTTAGTTTGCCTATCAGTAAACAGCGTTCGCCTAAAAATTTATGTGGCAAGGGGCTGTATCGGTGGAGATCTATCCATTCCTATGGTGCTGCAACTACCGCCCAGAACAGGGGCTGGGAGAGACAACCAGAAAAGAAAAAGGAGAAGATAAAAGAAGAGAATAGATTGGAAAATTTCAGAGAAAGAACAAGAGGGAATCGGCAGCCATGGTTTCAAAACCAAAAAAATTTTCAACCAAATTTTTATTCTTCAAACTTCAAATCTAAAACTCCATATTGTATTAAAGGAAAACTCAAAGCATCTCAATAGTAACTAATTAAAAATGGAAACTAGCCTAGATAGAAACTGAAATAAAAATCAAATCTAAATAAAAGATTGCCAATCTAATTTCTAACCAATAAAGGAAAGTAAATAAAAAATCCAAAATCAAAAAGATCTCTTCCATCGCCCAATCTCTTCCATCGCCCAACTGCATCAACAAGCCTCTACCCAAGCCACCGGATTCACACAGTGTCAATCCGTTGCCCTGTTTCCGGTGACACTTTTGAATTTGATAGTTTTGATACTTCTTGGGGAAAACCCTATGGGTCCCCTTAGATGTTCTCGACAAGTGTTAATGTCTCTTTACCCTTGTACCTAGGACAAAGAAGATGACAACTCGGTAAGGCCAAGCGGGGTTGGAATCAGGTATCCAACTTGGGGATTTTCACCCGTCCGATCGACAGATGAGATGAGTGGTGATCTGACTTTCTTTTGGAGTGTTTTAACATTATAGAACTACGTGCACGCCATAGCAATCATGTGTAGCTAATTCAATTGCGTATATGATATATTTGAACTTTATAACATGTTTTATTATATTTGAACTGTATATGTGATTTTGACTGTGACAGGATCCGGTGTGGCCGAAGTGGATTCCAGTACCGAGATTGCCGTGTGGATGATTGCATCATGCATTAGGTGCGCATTAGAGCTAGCTATGGTTGTGGATGCACGGTGTGGCTAATGGTAATTCTGGTACCGTGTACGCTATGGCCATACTTGGAAATGGATGCACTGTGTGGCCAATGGTAATTCTGGTACTACGTACCACATACTAAACTGTACGAATGCTAGATAGGCTTGGAAATGGATACGATGTGGCCAACGGTGATTCTAGTATCGTATTCCATACCACCTGTACCTTTATGAAAGGGATGCAGCATATCATGGTTAGTTTTCATTCCCTATGCTACGATCCTTTGCCAACAAGGGGTAAGGTGTTGGATAACCCCACTATGGTATGTTCGATGAACCCTTCCAGAATGCCACTTTCACAGTACGATGTGATTGTTGCCCAAGGCAGAAACTTGTCTGGTGTGGACCAGGAGGGGGTTATCGGGGGTTTGTTGGATAATAGATGGTCACATTCCAGGACCGGCAAGCTCCTAATCAAGGCTAGGATTTGTATCGTTGGGTGACCGATGTGCGATTTCCGGGACCAAGGATATAACCTAAAGCGTCGTAGTAGCATGAACTCAACTTAGTTGTATGTTAGGTGGTTAAAGTAAAATGAATTGTTTTTCGAATAATGGACTGTGTATGTGCTTGCATGAACCCCATCCCTCACTGAGCTAGTTGGAGCTCACACCACATGCGTGTTGCTTTTTAGATGATCCAGATATTGTGGTGCCACTAGGCAGCGACACTTCTTCCTCTATGGCTGAGTATGGTGGCAACTGGTGGACACCAGAGCCCAAGGATCACAATCCTGATTGTGCTTGTGATACCTGTGTATGCCACACCTTGAGCCAATAACATGATTGTCATCTTCTCTGATGTATTTTTGGATGGTATATTTTGTGGGTATTTTATATGTATGTTTTGATAATGTGGAAATGAATAAACTCTTGTCACGTAATATAATTAACATTAGTTGTTCCACTAAATTGGTTCACATGATTCCGCTATATTGTACTCTGATTCCACCGCTACGATTTTAGATGGTTCAGTAATGTTGCGATTATGATGGTTAAGGTGTTGCTATCACAGATCCCAGTAGAGATCTAAGACGGGCAAGCGTCTTATTCACACTGATGGTATCCTAACGGGAGTCGGGTGTGACAATATGACCATCCTTGTTTATGGTTGACCCCAGATATCTAAAATAATCACTTTGCGGTATCTCTCTCTCCTCAAGTTTCACCATTTCGTCATCCGTCCTCAGTGTGACTAAAGTTACACACTATGTACTCCATCTTTATTCTACTTATATTAAAACCTCTTGATTCCAAGATTGATCTCCATAACTCCAACTCAACATTAATCCTTGGTATTGTCTCATCCACCAAATAATATCATTGGTAAAAAGCATACAACACGGAACCTCATCTTGAATGTTCCTAATTAAATCATCCATGATAAAGTTGATCCCTTATGGAACCCAATTGTAATTGGGAATTTACTACCTTAGTACCTTGACCAACCACTATTCCCACACTAGTCACCGCGCCCTTATACATGTCTTAGATTATATCCATATATATACTTGACACCCTTCTTTTCTCTAAAACATGCCAGATTAGCTCTCTAGGGATATCATATGATTTTTCCAAGTCAATAAAGACCATATAGAGATCCTTCTCGCAAACTTTACATCTTTCCATGAGCCTCTTGAGTATGTATATAGCTTCTGTCGTGGATCTACCTGACATGAAACTAAATTGATTCTCTGAGATATTAGTTTCTCTTCTCAGGTAGGCTTTAATAACCTTTTCCTATAGTTTCATAGTATGACTCATTAGTTTTATGCCTGAACAAATAAAATTCAAATTACAAAATACAAAATACCCCAAAATAACTAAATATGTGCCCGATTATGGTCGGTCACCTTGTAACAGCTTCAAGTGTCTTATATATACGAAAGTGGAGGAAAGGTTGGAACATATTTTATTCAAGTGTTCTTCTGCTAGGGCAACTTAGTTGCTTCATCTTTAGGTCCTAGACCAGATTCCTTGTGTTTCCAAACTTCATGTTATTTTGTACTATTTATTGGGCTATTTAGAAAACCTGCAATCAGTTGGGACAAGACTTTGTTGTTGTTGTTGTCGTCGTTGTTGTTATAAATCCTGTAATCATTTGGTTCCTAAGTGTGTTCAATCCAATTGCCTAATTCCATCATTAATTAGAGTCCTTAATGCGTGTTTTTGTAAGATTATGGCCAGCTTCTAAGAAGCCATGTTATGGGTGTTAAAAACATATGGTGAACCAAATTACAAAGCAAAGCCAGAGATGCCCAAAAGGAAAGATTTTATGGAATCCAAGACCCCAGCTAAGAAAAGATGGGAGTTAAAGAGGTTGGTGTGAAGACTAGAAAGATTTTCAAAGAGGCGGTGGGAGGAAATGATGGATTAGATGGAGAGAAGGCCTGCCGGCAAAGGCAAAGTGGGTGAACTTGAGGGCTTTACACTTGGGAAGGGGAGAGATGAGGTGCAAGTCGGTGGAAGATTGGATAAAACGAGAGAGGATTTCCCGGGCCAGGGAGAAGAGGAAAGGGATAGGGGCAACCTTGGCTGATGCCAACAGAGGAAAAGAAGAATCCTTTAGGACTACAACTGATCAGAACAAAGAAGCAGGGGGTGGAGATGCATGAATAGATCCAATTAATGAAGTTGGGGGGAAAGCACATCTCATGGAAGACTTTGGAGATGAAGTCCCATTGATATCAGGCCGATTACAGATGTAGTCAACCCCAGTAGATGATCATAGAAGACTCCAACAATTAATAATAAGCAGATTCAGATCCAACAAGAAATCTGGAATTTAGACAAAATCCTTATTTAGGTCAAAACTTTGTTAAGTCACAACACACACAATAGGTCTCTGTTGAGGCTGAAATTTGGACTGAATGGAGATCTTATATGGTTAAACAAACCATCAAAATTTGATCAATATCCGACAGCTGGATTGGAAGATCTGCTGGTTGCAAAAAAAAAAAAAAAAAAAACTTCTGGTCAATCTTCAAGTTGAGTTTCCAGCTTCAGATGATCCTCAAAATTGGAGTGAAGATCCCTCGTATGATGTCTAACTGTCCTTCAAAAATTGAGCCACGACTGTGGGCTGGATAGGGAGAATCAGCGGGTCCAAGTCTCCACTCAGATAAGTCTCAATCTGGACTCGAACAGGGGATTTTTTTTATTACAGCAGCTGCAGGCCACCATAGGCCACAAAACTCTGGCTGAGTTCCCCTCTTGATGTACCTGATCAACCCTCAAAAAAGGGGCTGAAGCTGATCCCTCGTCTGCAAAATAAGAAGACTCGATTGGCACTTCAAAACCTTAACAGATCTGAGTCGATTCTGGCTATAGGTTGGCTTCTATTCTTCAATCTTGCTGATCAGTTTTGTAATCCAACAATGATTTTACAGCACTCAAAAATAAAGGAAAAACAAAGGAAGAAAAGGAATTCAATGGAGAGGTGAGGATGTAGGAGAGAAGTGGTGGCTTGGTTCAGGCCACTCACCTTCCCCTGGGTATCTCACCCTCTCATAGTGACTCTCTTAGCCATGGAAGATAACTTCTCAAACTTTCATTAATTCAAACTTGTTAAATCCTTACAATGTATGTCTTTAAAAAGGTTGAGAAGCCTTAACCAAATAGGAAACTTACTCTCTCCTATACGGAATTACTTACTTCACAAGAAATAACAACTAGCTACTTTGTTTAACAAATAGAAGGAACCTAATTAACCACTAAGCAAACATAAAAAAGAAATAAATCTCTAGCACCCAAAAAAGAAAACAAATCTTTTAGCAATTGTCCACTCCTTGTAGCTTGTTGTCCAAGACATCAAATTGGCAACATCTCATCCAAGCCAACTGTCGATATTGGGCCTCCAAGATGCTGTTCACGTGAACAGTACCTGCATGAACAGTAATAGCACTCTAGCTAGTTGATTGGCCCATGTTGGGTCTGGCTTGTTGCTGGTTTGAGTTGCCAAATTGGAACTGGCTGGCCTGATTTGATCGGGACCAACAGCCCTTCTTTACAAGCCCCATCTACATCACCCATTTTACGTAGTCAATAGCTTTATGGATGTCAACTTTCATAAGGGGGTGGGAGGAGAGTGAAATTTTTTATCGAAACCTCAAACAATGTCCTGACAAAGAATAGTGTTATAGATAATGCTTCCACCAACTATGAAGGCAAACTAGTTCGGGCTGACAAGGGAGTCAATCACCAGTGGAATCCTATTGTCAATGAATTTATAGACGTGATTGCAAAGGAAGATCGGCCTAAAATCATACATGAAAAGAGGCTCCTTCTTTCTTGGGAATGAAGCAAAGGAAAGTGATTTATCCCATGGAATTGAGAGGGAGTGAGAAAGAGACTACAAATAGCTTTAAAGAGATCAAGCTTCATTATGTCCTAACAATAGGTGAAAAACCCCATGCTGAAACCGTTGGGACAATGGGCTTTGTTGGCTTTGTGAGAGAGGACAACAGCAGAGATCTCGTCCTCATAAGGGATGGCTTGGAGGGAGGCAAGGAGATGGTGAGAAATGAATTTGTTGATTAATCTGGGGAGATAGGGGGAAGCAAGAGAACGGGGCGGGTTGAACAGATCAGAGGTGTATCCCGGGGCTTCAGCTTTGATAGCATCAAGACTATGGAGAAGGGACCCATCTCTAGCAGTGAACATGGGAATAGAGTTAAGGTTGGCTCTGGCCTTGAGAGATCTGTGAAAATAGGAAGAGTTGGTGTCACCAAGCTCAAGCTATTTGATATTGGATTTTTGCTTAAGGAAGCTTTCTTCCTAGGCAATGAGAGTAGACAGCTCAAGGGAAGTGGCCTGCTCTTCAGTAGCCAGAAGGGGACTGTGGAGATCAGATTGGAGGCTGATTTGGATGGAAGCCTGTTTGGTTCTACAATCAGTGACCCTGGAGGATATGTTACCAAAGGAAGAGTTCCAAAACCTGAGAGCAACTTTAACATTCTTAAGATTTTTAGCGAAGGCAATAATGGGGGAGGAAAAAGCTTGAACCAGCATACACCAGGCATCCTGACTGTGGGGAAAAAATCCTGATGGTGCACCAACATGTCAAAAAACTTGAAGGGCTTAGGCCTAAAGGAGATATGGGGGTTGGATAAGGAGGGAAAAATGGGACAATGATCAGAAAAACCAAGCAGACCAAAAGTTACATAGGAGGAAGGGAAAGAGGTGAGCCAGGGGTCATTCACAAGAATTCTATCAAGCTTGCAAGCTATGCTATTCACCTCTGCAGTTAAACAAGGAGATCTTGGTCCCAAACCATCTGAAATCATGCATACCGATGTCCTCCAGGCAGGAGTTAAATGCTCGACAAAGGAGGGATCAATGGCGGAACCCCCTTAAAAGTCACCCCCCATGCCCCAAGGGAGAGGGCCAGCTTGGGAGGGAAATGAGATGAAGGTCATCCCAAAGAAGGATTCTCTCTGTTGCATGGTAGAAAATTTATTTTATTTTTATTTTTATTTTATTTTATTTTTATTTTATTTTTTGTTGTTAACGATAGGAGTCTAAATAGAGTTCGAGTCGATTTTGATTTAGACACCCATGCTAGCCTGCACTATAGAAGAAGGAAGAAGTCCAGCCAGCCCTGTAGAAACGCAACCCTAAAACGATGCAGAAGATAATGGAAAAACAAAACAAACAATGCACACGGATTTTACGAGGTTTGGCAAGGTTGCCTACGTCCCCGGTGAGATGAGATCCTGCTTCACCATCAATGGAGAATAGGGTTACAGCGCTCGTCCTCACACCTCTCAGTATTGCTTGCATTACAGAGAAAGAAACCCTCGCTACAAATATATAGCGAAAAAAACCCTAATCCGGAAAGTACATAATTGCCCTCAAATAAAAAATTCGAGCGGGGGGCTGCGCACCCCTACACCCCCTGCTATGCAGGGGGGCCTCCTGCCCCCCTTGCAACCCCCACGGCCCGCTAACCGGCTAGCGGGACGGCCGTCCTGCCTGTCTAGGTGCTGAACCAGTACTCCCTGGATTAAACTGCGACGGAATACAAGACATCATACACCAACAAGCCCAACCCCCCAATTTTGTCCTATGTTGGCCCACCTTTGCAGCCATCGAACCAGTAAAGCAACCCCATATTATGCCTATATTTTGCTTCCTATTTTCGTCTTCTAGAAGATCCTCCAAGGTGCCATCAAACCAGCATTGCAGCAGTTGTCCAGAAGCTTCCAAGTTGTGTCCTATGATTCTCCATGCAAGTAATTACTAATTTTAGGATTTTCTATTTGTTAATTAGCCACAAGTTAGATCTTAATTTGAATTTAGTAGAGGGTTTCCAAAATGTAAGAAGACTTCCTTTCCATGCATGGAGGAAACTATTTAAGGGGCTGTATTCAAAGACCCAACAATATGAACGAATGAAAAAACTGATTTGTGTTAAATGAGTGTTGTGAGAGGCAGTAGAGTAGGAGAGAGTATGTGAGGTGAGAGGCCTAGGTGTGAGTGAGAGACATAACCCTATCTTCTTCCCCATTCTTTATTCATTGATTTCCTTATTTCTATTTATCGTTCTGTGGGTTGATCTGCAACTGAGAGACAATCAAAGGCTTGATATTACTGCTGAAAGTTGCTGTTGGTTCCTAGATGATTGATCCAACAAGCTCAGAGTTGGATTTGCAAGAAAGCACCCTGCAGCACCTGTGTATGGAGTTCTCTTATTCACAACTTCAAATCCAAGGAACTGAAGATCCTTTCATCCGTTGCAGCCTACTTTTCCAATGCTGTAATATCCATCCCAAGACCTCCTTTGACAGAGTACTGGACTGTTCTGATGGCTAGATTGATGGTAACAGTGAGTTACTATTTTTTATTTCCAACCTTCTAATTCTGAGTCACCTTCATAGTTCTGTATTTATCCATCAGTTTAGGCTGATATTTCCAGAAGTTAATACCCTCAACAGGGGCTACCTTCGACTGGAAGATCTGGTCCATCAGAATGGTCAGTTGCTAAATCTGGACACTTTCTAATTCTGGGATTCAGTCCTCTTTGGTATTTGCTAGAACTACTCGTTAGACCTGCTATTGATCCTTCTATAGAGTTGGTTCTTAGTTGAACTGGTTCTACATTACATTTCGTCCCTAGATGATAGATGATGTACTTTGTAGTTTGATTTGCTTTTAATGTATCCTTTCCATCAAACAGGAAAGGGGGGGTCTGGGGGATGGGGAAGGAGGAGAGCAACCCTTACCCTCACTAATATACGAAATCTTTGCAATCCAAAGCTCCAAACTAGGATAGGTAAGGCAGGCAAAAGGTATCCATTGTCACCCTTTCTGGAAATTAATGACATAATCTAATCTAAACTGGTAAAAGAGAAAAGATGAGAGAAAAGGAAATAAAAAATGGTCTGCAGTGCCATCCTAGTTCAGCTGGTAGAGCGTGTGGCTTTAACCACATGGTCATGGGTTCGAGTCCCACGGACGGCGTTGCCTTATGACTTAACCCCAAGGGAGTGGCTCAGTTAGCAAGAACCAACACCTCACAATTAAGAGGTGTGAGCATGGTTTAAAGGATCTTCGATATGAACGATGCCCCTCTGATACATGTCTTAAATTTAGCTGACCGATAGGGCGACCGATACCAATACTTTAGTCCTTGATCTTTAGCATATCTTAGCGTATCTTTGATACGATATAATACCCTCCGATACGTATCTTAAATTTAGCCGATCAACACGACGAATAATACCAATACTTTAATCCTTGGGTGTGAGTTCAACTCTCCTTAGGGCCTACCTATCTAAAAAATAAAAATGTTCTGCAACTTGAAGGTTCCATGCTTTTCTTGGATCCAAATACTTTTTCCTTGTATGTAAAACAATCCTTCAGAGAGTACAGGGATCTGAGGGGGATTTTGAACCATGTAACAGAGAATAGATGAAGAGGACTGAACATGAAAAACAGTACAGAAAGGGACATCACGACAATAACAGCCAATTAATATTGTGGCAATTATATATTCTTTCCCCAAAAACAGGAATATCTCTTTTGCCATATAAAATTACTGGTGAATCAACTACAGCTTATTATATTCTTGCCCCAAAAACAGGAATATCTCTTTCGCAGTATAAAATTACTATTTACTAGTGAATCAATTACAGCTATTCATCAATAAAACCCTAACTACATATGCTTTACATGCTTTCCATGTTTGGAAATAAAATCATGATAGATTTCATGCATGCATTTATTAAATACACCCACTCCGTTGGTCAGTGAAAATCTAACAAATATCACTGAAGGGAACAATTTCAAAAAAGTGGTAAAATAACACCAAAAGCTTAAAGAAATAGTGAATAAATCAGCCCCTAAAAAAGTTAGTACAAATGCGGATATGTGCTACTACCTTTCAACACACCTAACCACATCCGCATATACTGATTGCTCAAAACTCAATATAGAGCATGGACATGCTCCCTAACAAAGAAACGCCGAATTATATAATGCAGAGATTCTCTAGGAGCAATGGATAAAGCAGAACCAATGTGAACCAATATTTAAGCTCATGTATACTAAGATTGCCCAATAACTCAATAAATGCCTCCGGGAAATTTACCTCTTTGCACGCTTTGGATCGATGAGAGCAAGGTCAGCAAGCTTAGCTGCGGAAATAGCTTTCTTGGTTTCTGCTGAAGAAGCACCTTCCGGAACTAGCAACTCTGCCTTGATTGAAGTTGACCCATCCATGGACTGGCTGTGCTGGTGCCTAATCCTTGGTCTCTCATTAACCATGTTCTCAGACGAAGGAGCTCCAGTTGCCACTGCAGAAGCTTGTGCCAAAGATGACTCACCTACTTGAAATCCAGATGTTGCAGAAGATGAGCCAAATTTCTCCATGTCAATGTACATGGAGAAGAAATCTTCCTCGGCATCATCTGACAATGAAGGACCACCTTCTCCAGAACCCACAACACCAAGGTCGCTATCGAAACTGATGTCATCAGGGAGACTGAGTATCTCCGATTGGGCTCTCCTGTGGCCAACATTCTTTGGGGGGAAATCCGGCATTCGGCTTAAGTCACTGCTGAAATGGCTAGAATCCGTCTCGAGGGCTGGTGGTGGCATCGTCGACGACGACGAGGAGGCTTCAGATTTACCATTAAAGCTACTCCCGGAAGAAGGAAAAGCAGAGTAACGAGATGAGGGAGGGGGAAACCCCCCTCCATGGCCCAGGGATTTATCCTTCTCCATGAATTAAATTAAGAACTACAGCCAAAAACAACTGGGCTTTTCAAAATCAAAGTCAAAACCCAAGAATATGATTGAGAATCCAAGCTTAGTTTTTAGCAGAATTTGCGATGTACCTTAACAGAAACACCGACTTCCCTCAAAAGCGATACAAATAAGACCTAAGGCTTCAACAGATAAGCAACCGAAAAGCTCTAAATTCCCCAACCTAAAACTTCAACATCAGAAACGACTAGCAGCAACGGATAAAAACATAAAATAACCCTAGAAACCAGAGATTTGAGCATCTTGCATCGATCTTCGCACATACTGAACTACGAAGCACCGGAATTTTTAACCAAATAAAGAACAATCCGTGGATTCTCCAGAGTTCACTGACTTTACAGAATGACAAAATGGGAATGGGAATGGGAATGTGGATGGGAATGGGAGTGTATGAAATACACCCTCCATTGATGACTAAAGAATTTCACACCTTCTCTTAATTTCTCTTAATTTCTCCCTGGTTGTCATTGTCGTGCGATTACAAATGTAAAAAAACAGTATTACCCTTAATTATAAAAAAAATTGACACCCAATCAAGTCTGTCGAGTCAATTTTGATGAGGCCTAATCGGCTTCCACACCTTAAGTATCTTTCATCACAAATTCACAACTGGCCCATTTAAGTTTTTTGATCTTCATATGCTAGGCATGGGGTCCCATTTATGAACAGTTACTCATCAATCTTTAATCCGGCAAGCAATAGGAGTGTCAAAACTTAACCCAATCTGATCGAAACCGATCAATAAAACCTAAATCGAGCCAAATCGATCCTTATTAGATTGGTTTTGGGCTGAGGTATGTTGGGATCGACTGAAAACTAGACCAAATCGAATGAAACCAATTAAAAAAAAAAAAAAAAGTGATTATCAGCTTTTCAGTAGGTGAATTAATTATTTATTTTTTACAATATTAGTGAGAATATTTTTTGTTGTAAGGGGAATTGTTACAAATCAATGAATATGAGGTTATGAATTAGGAAATTGATTTATAAATTGTAACATTTCTTCCATTGATCTCCTTGTTCACTGTACAATTTTGTTGGATAGTAGGGTTCATTTTGTAACTTCATTATTGGTTTTTTTTTTTTAAAGTAATTAGTTATCCATTAGTTTCAATATTAGGTATCTTTCCCTTACAATGATAAACCATGATTTCATCACAATTTAAATTGTTTTAGCCAAATCTTTCATCATTGCAAGTTATGAATGATAGATTTCATCATGGTTTCGATAATAAGCCAATCTAAACCAATATTAACTTGATATTGAAAAACCAAAATAAATCTAACAAAACCAAAACCGGAGTTTCTTAACGTATTGGTTTTAGCCTCCCTCATTCCTAGACTGAAACCAATTCAGCTTGGCCGAAACCAAGTTGAGATGACCGTTTGACACCCCTAGCTACCAATAATTAAGTTAAACGGACCTTAGTCGGGCTTTAAACAGGCTAATGATACATTTATTTCTAAATGAGCTATAATCAGGCTTTAAATGGTCTGTAAAAGTATTGGACTTAGTAAACGAGGCCCTAAACAAGCTCTAAGCGGGCTACAAAAGGGCCTTAAACATGTTCTATTAATCGGTTGATCTCTATCAAGCACTAGTCGGCTAGCACCCTTGCACCAAGAGCTACCTATTAACAAATGTGTTGGGCTACAGCCCAACACATTTAGTAATCGGGTTAGGTCGATTCAAGTTTTAACGGTGAAGCCTGATCGAACCTACCGATTCGATCCTATAATTGACACCCCTACCTCGAGGGGTGTCAATAAAAAAAATCCCTAATAAGTAAATCAAAGGAAAATAAATGACAAAACATGGTCTATTGCTAAAATTTGGGTGAGGGTTCCCTCTAACCAAGGCTTTACTTTACTTCAATATCGATCTCAACCGATTGGATTGGTATCAATCGGGATCAAATGAATTTACTCCTGGTGTTACAGAATAACTAAATCAAAGGAAATAAATGTGACTTAAAACACAATCTATTGGTTAGATTTAAGGGGAGGGTCCCTCTGATGTCACATGTCATTTCGGATTTTGTAAGGATATTATGGAAAATCTATAGAATAGGGGTATTTAGAGAATTTTATAGGTGTTACTACAATAATATGGGTGGGTGCATGCAGTTTGGTTTTAAACTTTAACCCTTCCACGGAGAGAGAGAGAGAGGGATATGGGTCCTCCTCAGTCATCGAATGCCCGGTTGGGCACCCAACGCATTGGAGAGGTTCTTTCTTTTAGAGAGAGAGTTCTCGGACAAGCAATAAACAATGGCACTGGAAGCGTAAGTATGGTTTAAATGCACCATTTCTATGTATATATGAAGTACAACCATGGTTAGATTCTATAAAAAGGGGGGGGATGAGAATGGTCCCTAGAGTGGTCACGTTCTCTACACCCAGGCACAACTGAGCATGAAAAGACCTGTGATACCCTACTTTCTAAACCCGGTCTAATTTTCCGGTTGGTTCAATTTGGTCTTGCAGGACCTGAACCTGAGCAAGTCGAGGCAAGTACCTTATGGAACATGATGGCTAGGGTAACTCTGAACTCGGGTTGGCCAGATGAGTTAGAACCAGTGCCAAATGAAGTCCGTGTACCTAAGCTGTGCACTTGCACATATCGCCGGGCCATGTACACACAATAAAGGTACTCGACCGTCTTTTATGTTAAGTACCCACATTATTCGATTATCGAGGGTGAAATACGTGTCGGGACCGAGCCCTGTCAAAAAATCCCAATGTTTCGGCTAAGTTTTTGCAGATTGGTGGGTGGTCATGGTTGGTTCGGACCCACTAGTGTGTCCTACCACTTTGATCTTTAGATATTTTGACCCTACTATAAATAGGATTTATTACTTTCTTCACCATCATTTATTGTTTTACACGGTGGGTGAGAAAAGTAAAGAACAGAGAGAAAAGAAGGAGAGAGAAGGGAAGAAGAAGGAAGAAATGGGGAAGAAGATGATCATTGAGCGTCGCCGGAGTAAGATTCTTGAATCCGACATCGGATTAGCGACCCTCATCTCGAGATCTACGTTTTGAGGTGAGTAAAGACTGTATTTCTTAAACCCTCATAAAACCCTAAGTGAAATCCTATAATTTGAGTAGGAAACCTTTAGATCTTGTTAATCTCTTTTGGGAATGTGAATCTAAGGTTTAATAAAGTACCTACATATTGTTTATGAAGGATTTTGAGGAAGAACTTGCAAGATCTGTGAAGCATTTGTTGATCTTTTGAGCTAAAGAGAAGATTTGAGATTTTGAAGTGTTCTTGAGCAAAGAGGTAAGATCCATGCTTGAGACCTTGGATCGACCCTAAATCTACGTTGGAATCATGTTATGGAACCTTAGATTTGTGGAAAATGCAGTCGAATCGACCTGTGGAGGGTTCCCCAAGGTGGGATAAAGAATGGGAGTGAAAAGCAAAATCCCAGTTTCGATTGGTGGGTGCCCTGAAAGTGGATGGACCCACCAATCCGAGCTTGTTAGCCCAGACAGTACCCCAAGGTCGAGCGACGAGTAAGGACTGGTGGGCACCTGGCTTGACTCTCCAGGTAGGGCTCCTGGGCCGACCGGCAAGTAAGGACTGGTGGGCACCTGGCCCTCAGCTCTTGGCCCTCTGGTCTAGGCAGTGTCCCTGGATTGAAAGGCGAGCAGGGACTGGTGGATGCCTTGCCCACCGGTTGACCTACCAACCTGACCTTTCGGATTTCGAGTGGGCCCTAATTTATCAGGCAACCTTCTCTAATGATTTTAAATACATTGGGATCATCATACCTCATTGTTTATGAGCCTAAAGTAGAGATATACTAAGCTCGACCTCTTTTATGATAGGTTGAACTAGAAACTCGCGTCGTCGCACGCCGAATCTTCTTCGTGCCAAGGGTGATTATGGTACACAACTAGGTAAGTGGGGAGAGGACATTGACTTTATTTTTGCGTGTTTTTGCATCATTCCACTATTATCGTAGACTAGCCATGTCATCATTTCATTATTATGTGTAGCCTAGTCATCCTCGAATGCCATTTGCATGCATTGATGTGTGCATAATGAAATTCATTTATGACTTGATATGCTGATATCTTTAATTGTTAAATGCTTATTCCTGCCTTGAGATATAAGATGGATGACTTTAAGTTATTAAATATGATGCATTGCTAGACTAGATGCCATAGTCAGCTTGGACACAAATGCATTGGTGGCTCGTGGAATGGGACGCGGTGGCACTATGCAGTTATACTATCTCATATAGGACCATGCGGTTAGGAATGACATATCCCTATGCTATGACCCTTCACAGCAGGGTTTAAGTGTTGGGTATATCACTGGGGTGAAGCCCGAGGTTGTGTACCAATGGTGGCGGTTAGAAGTACGCTCGGCCGATCATTAGGACGGTTGGCAACTTTGGTGATATAACAAGAGGACCAATCATACTGCTTTTAAATTAATGCAGGGTAAGACCCATTTACTTTTATGATACCTAAGGCTGGCCTTCTCTAGTAACCCTATGGGCATATCGTGGGATGGGGTTCGTGGCTTGTACCTAAGGCATACGCACACTGTGGTTGCAAGTAGCATATGAACTATGACTTAGATGTGATGTGTAGGTGGTTTAAGATAGTAAAATGAACTTGCATACATATAAGTGCATTTGTGTTGCAAATGATTGCTTGGTCTTTCTTTTCACTTACTGGGCTAGTGAGCTCATCCCACGTGTGCACCACTTTTTAGATGATCTTGCAGGTAATCAGGCTGAAGAGCTAGAGCGGGGACCCACTGTGGAGTTTTCAGCTAAGGACTGGTGCGTCCCGAAAGATCTTGGGCACGGGGCCGAGTGCTCGTGCGAGAGTTATGTTGCGGTATAGCAACACTGATACCAACCCGGGTTTCATTTTTATTATTTTATGATGTTACCCCTTTTGTGCTGGATACATAAATTATAATTCTTGTGTATATATCACGCCTTCGGGTCCACATGTATATGTATTATGTAATACAATTTGGATATCAAGAGTATTGGGGTATTTAAAGGTATGTACATATAAGATTTCTTCTTAAATATAGAATTTACTTGACTTAGAGTGTGTGTATGTTGTGTTGTGGTTACTGTATCAGATGATCCTATCACGTTTTGAGTTAACAGGTATTAACTCGATCACCGGCTCGATTCAGTATGAACGAGAGTGTGACAGTGGTGGTATCAGAGCATGATGCTCTATCTACTCACAGCATACAAGTTAGATCCCATAGAATCTGTAATAGGACCTAGGGTTGGGTAAACATAAAATCTTCAAAGGACTAAAACTTGTAATAATATGAAAAAATTTTGAGTCTTGCATTTCATTTCATACATGAGAGTAAAACCTAAAGAGACTAACAAAAAACCAATTGGTCTATTCCATAAACTATTAAGTCAAATTTTAATAAAATTTGGGTAGCATAACGGTGCTATATTGGAATTCCAAATTTTTTTTACAAAGAAAGTCACCTGATAAACCATATACATAAACATAATTACTAAATAGGGTGACAACCATTATCACCACCAAACCACCACCGAATAAATCAAAACAAATAAAACTGTTCTAAGAATACCAAACTACCACATAAATACTATCCAATTTCCAAACCATGAAAATATATCAAAATATACAACCACCAAGTATTAAAATCACCATCATCAACTAGGAAAGAAGGAATGTAGTGGAGGATCTGCCGCTTCATTGATCGTCTTTAGGCACGGTGGATGAATTTTCCCACTTGGGCCACAATTTACAATAGAATTGGTAGTCATAAAAGTCTAACTGGTCATTTATTAGGACCACCTCCTGTTGCACTTAACCGAAATCA